>NW_019640932.1:0-271949 GCF_000599845.2 Trichogramma pretiosum | reverse complement strand
TGCCTGATAAAGTTTTGTAATGGGTCTTAAAGTTTAACTCAATGTAGACAACAATGTGTGGTGAAAAACGTGCAAAAAAGGTCAAAAATAGGCCTAAAATGCCTAAAATCACCAAAAACAGCCATTTTCAGTCCTTTTTTGCATGTTTTTCGCCACACATTGTTGTCTACATAGCGTTAAACTTTAAGACCCATTACAAAACTTTATCAGGCATTAGTTGACATCTTTGGGAAGCTTTTTACATAGTTTAGGAAATGAAAGTCCGGTTCGAACTCGAGTAGATTTCTTGTTTTATGTTTTTTTTTTATGTTTTCCCACTATTATGTATTTATGTTGCTCCAATCACTTTGGCATATTTTTTTTCTGAAAATTTGGACAATTTCCAACATAAAAGTTGCTGGGCACTTTTACTTTTGAATCATTCTACTTGAATCCAGGAATTATTTGAATATTTGTGATTTTTCATGAATTTCAAAAAAACCCTAAAATGGCCAACTTCGGGCCCCTGAAAAAGAGTGATAGATGGTCCCAAAAATTCTAATAAAATTTGGGGACATTTCTGACATCGGGAACAGCAAGTTTTTCATATTTGCAGAAAAAAAAATTTTTTGGCCATTCGATTTCACAGAGAATCGGCCATATATAAGATTTTGATAAACTAAATACTATAGTCCGTGGACACGTTTAAACAATTAATTTTTTTCAGTAATTTTTAGGGTTGCGCTCCAATACTACTGGTGCGTCGATATTAAGGCTCCTCTATACAGAGGGACAAATGCCGACATACCGATATTATTTTGTACCCATTTTTTTTATTCTCTAGACAACCATTAAACTTGAAATTATTTCAAAAGCGTGATATGACATGTCTTGTTATAGTAGCTATTAGAAAACTTTAAAAAAATGAAAACTAAAATGGTAGAACCTTTTATTTTACCGAATTCTACCTTCCGCAACTATAAAATGTTCATAAATTACGACCACCTTGATTTGCCAGCCGAATAAACATGCAAAATGTCCCCTCCGTGACCTGTCCTGAGCTCAGAATCGATTATATTCATTCATTAAACACATTTTAACAAATATCTAGCAATATTGTGGTACATAGGCCCCATTCTAGACATCCTAAAGAAAGTTTTTTTTGTATCACTCGTCATTTTAAATAGTCTCGAAACAATTGTACATAAGTAACGAATGTGTCCTTAAATTATGTGAAATTTTACATCATTCCCAATATAGGGCCAGTAAACATGCTAGACAGTCATTTTGACCTCTCTAACTATATGAGGGTCATCTTTTAGAACTAAGATACTCGATTTTTACCCGTAGAATATTCAAATCTTCATTGCAGCTTCGCTATAACAATAGTTGCACACGAAAATTGTAACAGTAAAATAAAGTGTCCCCTCCGTGATCGACGAGTTTTCGAGCTAGTACTTTTTGTTTTTGACTCTGGGGGCATAAAAATGTTCGTTTTTACAAACAGTTTTTGTGGGTGATCGGAAAAAAAATTTTCAACTTTGTTGTCGTCGTGAAATTTGATAAAAGTGCGATTTGTCCCCTCCCTGAGTGTCCCCTCCATGACAAATTTTCATGTTGGCAATAAGAAAATAAAAGTATTAAATGATGGCCGATAAAAAGTAAATATTCCATGAAAAAACAAAGGATCAAGTGTCAGAAACTACGGGGGTCCGAAAAAATTAAACTAAAAATAGAAGAAAGTAAGTTTTTCGGTTTTTCCAATATTGCCCATTTTACCCACTCCAAATATCACACTTTTGAAATAATGTACCATATAGTATATAGATTTAAGAAGGACAAAATTCGATATAATAAAAGTAGAAGAAGATATAAGCATTCGAAAATTGACAAATTTTCAATAAGATTTTTTGTTGTGATAATTTTGTTGCGTAGTATATTTAAACATAATCTGACGTAAGTTTGTTGCATAAAAAAATTACAATTTGACCTACCACGAGAAAAGAAACACTTAGAACACTAAGTATGCACTTCATTTTTGCAGCTTCTATACTGAACTAAAAGTTTAGATTTGCAGAGCTTTTATACAGTAAATAAAACTTATTAAGCAGGAAATATTATAGGTATAATGATGATCATTATTCGGTAACATAGTATAAAAAAGCTACAAATTTTGTATATCCTTTGTTTTCCGTATTATTACTATTATCACTGTTAGAACAATTATAGATGCTATAAAAGTTTGTTTTGTAACAATGAGAAATTATTTTAAGCATCTAATTTATTTTTGTGATGCAACTGTTATTTCATTTTTTATTTTATTTTTTGTATAAACTATATAAAATTATTGTAATACTTGAGATGATATTCAAGAGAGCAGAATTTTCCAACCCATTAAAAAAACTTATTGAGATTGTTTCTTGTAAAATTGATGGTTATCGAGTTAAAAATTATGGAACAAAAAGTTTTCAAAATTAATCAAAAAACACGCTTGATTTTTTTCAGAATTTTTGGAACCATTTTTGGATTTTTGGAAAAATGGTCATATCAAAAAATCCAAAAATCGCTCCGAAAATTCTGAAAAAAAATTCACACATTTTTTCGCGTTCCGACCACCATTTTGTTTGTTTAAACATTAATTTTTCGAATCGGAAACCCTCTAACTTTTAGTTTAGACGTCAAGGACGCGATATTCGTACGAAAACCATGAGATTTTAAATGCTTTCCGTTCGGAAAATCAAAAAATAAAAAATTTTTTTTTTCAAAATCACATTTTTTTCTTATAAAATCAACCATAACTTTTGACCTTATTATTTTTTTGAAAATCTGAGCTCATATTTTAAAAGGGCATTAAGTTTTACATAAGATCAGGCGATTCGCATATTTTTTTACCCTTTTTCATTAAAAATACAGCGATCGAAATAAGTGTCAAAAAAATATCCTCTTGGGACTTGATGGGTTGAGAGGAGGCTCTCATGAGACTCAATCAAAAAATCGATTTTTTTCTTCGCTTACTTAGTAAACAAATGTCCCGTAGAATACACCCCCGAAACCCTTTTTACCAAAATCGATTTGGTTAAAAAGTTATAGGCAAAAAACCGGAGCTGTCTTTTTACGAGGGAACGATGTATGTATGTATGTTTATTCACTTTCTAAAACTTTAAACGCGTTTTTCTCGAAACCATATTTTCTGAATCGAGCGGCAAGATATCTCAAAAAGTACTGCACTTAAAGATACACTTTTTTTTTAAAGCTAATTAAATTGTCTGGAGTTGAACCTATAAAATTTTGACCCGTTTCGGGCCAAACGGACGAAATTTTAGTTATTTTTTCATTCGCTGTAAACTCTGTGAAAAAATTATGTCAGAAATGTCAGAATAGTCATAACCGACGTAAAATTTTATGAACTTTTCGAATCCGGCGTCAGAATTGTCAAGAAAGTTGATGTGTAAAAGTTATGAAAAATTAAACAATAAAAAACGCGATTTTTTTGAAAAAAAATTTGATTTGATCCAAATTTTCGAGTCGAAACAGACTTGCTCTATAGGTCTAACACGTTTTTTTTGCGTCCATGGGGTGTAGACTTAAAAGTCCAATAGTTACGATATCGAAATTCAACATTTTCTCTATAACGTTTTGTTCCTAGGCGCTTGGTTGACATATAAAAAAATTGACTACATTCATATACGGTTTTTTTCTACGAAGCGCCATTTTCGTGTCCGCCATGTTAAATTTCGATATCGTAACTATTGGACTTTTAAGTCTACACCCCATGGACGCAAAAAAACGTGTTAGACCTATAGAGCAAGTCTGTTTCGACTCGAAAATTCGGATCAAATCAAATTTTTTTTCAAAAAAATCGTGTTTTTTATTGTTTAATTGTTCATAACTTTTACACATCAACTTTTTTTACAATTCTGATGCCGGATTCGAAAAGTTCATAAAATTTTACGTCGGTTATGACTATTCTGACATTTCTCACATAATTTTTTCACAGAGTTTACAGCGAGTGAAAAAATAACTAAAATTTCGTCCGTTTGGCCCGAAACGGGTTAAAGCCCTTGAGGGGAGGGGGATATGGTGTTGATTTATCAATTTTTTCCATTTTTTGAAGTATTTTTTGACTAGTAAAGAAAAAAAAATTTATTTCTAAAATATATATGTGAAAGTACATGACTTCGAGAGTATTTTGTGGAAATTTCTTCAAAAAATTTTCGCAGGTAACTTAGATATGTGTAAAGCTTGTGTTGTGTGTCAAAACCTTCATTACTATTGTACTTAACTGTTTCTAAGTATGTAACTGGACAAAATACTTTCAAATAGGGTATTGAAAAGGGTTTACCATGTGTGTTCTTGAAAAAAAATTTTTTTCACTTTTACAGCCTAGTACTGTAATTGAAAAATGAAAAATAATTAAGCCTCCTGTTAGCCCCCCTAGAGGGGGCTCTACACATTATGCAAAAGATCATCCAACATGATAAAACTTATATTAATCGATTTGTTAGATCTTCCAAATGAGATTCCAAAAAAAAAAATGTGGTTGACGAACTAACTTTCGAGATAAACAAGTTTGAAAATCGCGATTTTAACACGGGCTCTTATGGGACGCGGTCTTTTATTGTTCATAACTAATTTAAAAGATCAACCATCTTAATAAAAAATATATTTTCTGAAAGAGAAAGTTCCAAGCTTTCGATTGGTATGTTAAAAATTACCCCTTAACGAACTAACTAATGAGTAATTAAACAAAATCATTGATTTCGAATAGTGCGAGCGGTTGTCTGCCTAATGTGAGAAAGAGACAGACAGATGCCTCGCAACACTACTGTTATGATTGGTGTAGAGCCTCCTTAAGGAGGTTCGATAGTAAACTTCATGTCTTTAGAAACGCCTGAAACTTTTTTATTTCAATCTTTAATAAGAAATGAATGCACTGTTAAAATCTTAGATTGATCTACAATCTAGTTTTCGAGAAAAAAAAAATCAAAAACGACGTCTTATACATGGGTCTTATGGGGAAAGTTACAACAATGTCACAAAAAAAGCATTATGCAAACGAATTAGACTTAAGAAATGAAAAAAAAACTATTTTTTAGGAAGCCAAGAAGGTATTGATCATTTTGAAAAAAAAAACGACTCGTTTTACAACACCGAATGCTCAATAAACAAGTCTAAAAACGTGAGATTCTGAGCCACGCGAGCCGAAATGTCGCGTTTTTACACGTTCATCGCTATATTTCATCTAGTAAAAATAAAATGCACTCTACGGAAAATATGTATTTCGATGGGAAATTTCCTCAGCTTTCGATTGAGACTACTTTGAAAAATCTTAAAAATGCGTTTTTTGAGATATTTAATGTTAAAAGTTTATTTTTACAATTTTCCGTGGAAAATGGAAAATTTTTGAAAATCTGACTTCACAATCGGAAAGCTGAGGAAATTTCTAATCGAAATCATATGTCACATATTTTTTTAAAGTGCGTTTAGGGGGTTTTTCAGCGAGATAGAAGTTAAGCAGTTTCGCCTATAAGGGCCGTACGGCCGCAGCATGCTATTTTGCTAATAATATTTTGTTCCCATGAGTTGGTATCACTACTTCGTGCCCGTGTATAAGCATAGGCGACCCCCTCGCCCCGCCTGCCCCTTGAAAGTGCTATCGAACCTCCTTAAGATTGTATTTCGCGTAGAAGTGCTATACTTCAGCTTCAACTCTATATTATTTATTGTATCTCATGCCGAAGCGTCATCTATAATGTGTTCTGGCAGTGTAATTCCAAGTTTCGCCAATAAAAATCGTACAAATCTCAAATAGTCCCATCAACACTGAATGTATTTCAAGCAGCACCATCTGGTGCTTTAAATGAAACTGTAAAGAGTTCCCGCATTGTGTTTTCGTACTTGCAGATTTAGGCTAATTCCGATTTCGGTCAAAGCCGTAGTGCAGCATTGTTGCATTCGGCCTTTGAGGGTTTCGCTTGTGACTGTATCTTCACGAGCTATTTTGACTAAATGTAAATATTGCATTTCATGATTCGTTTGCTGGTACTTTTTTAATTTCCATTTATTGCCTGACTGTTTGCGCTATCTCGGTTTTATTTTTAAAACATGTATGTTTTTTGAAATTAAAGCCTATACGCGTTTGACTAACAGGCTATTGAGATATGCTACCCCCTCGAAATTTTCCGTAGATGAAATAACCGTAGGGTTATTATCGAGATATGCAGCAGCAGTAGTTACAGTAAAAACGTATTTGGATGCGAATGGTAACGGAGTTTGAAGGATGGGAGCAGACGAGAAAACTTCAAATCGACTCGCAGGCAGCGACAGGAAGATAAGAACAACAGCGTACGAATCGCGATGATCGACGTAAAGGGAAGCAAAGCGTCAAGATGCAACGCGGCAGCAATGAGGCGCTTGACTCTTCCGAGAAATTAGGCAACTTCGGAGTCGAAGATGACAACAACAGTAAGTCGAAGAGCACGTCTAACATTAAATATTACAAATGTCACGCTACGGGTCACATTGCGAAATATTGTAAAAGCGTGGTTCAATGTTATAATTTTGGTGTCACTAGACACATTTCTAACAAACCGAATAAAACGTCCGAGGCTGAAACAAAACTAGTAACTACTATTAATGCCGATTCATCAAATTCTTTAAAAACGTTAAAATTGGTGAGGTTGAAAATATTCGCGCGGTCATTGTCTCTGGATGTTCCGATTGTATTATTAGAGCATCGCTTGTTCTCGAACACGGGTTTAAGTTTATTAAAAAATCGAATACACGATGTGCTCGTTGGTCAGAATTTCATTGAAATGCCGAACGTAGTATACTTTGAAATTGACGGAAATTTCGAATTACGAACGAGAGATAATCATCTGTTTGTAGATTATCCGAATCCTATGCAGACGAATAGGCGCGTAAAACTTTTTGCGCCACCAACTTGTATGAATTTCGTTCGCGTACAAATTAATGATAATGAATGGAATTTACCGGTTGAAAATACCAGTAAGAATTTAGTAACAATAAACGCGAATGATGAGATGCCGAGCATAAGGTGTAATTTAGTGCAAAAGAAACGTTCCGGAGTTGAAGGTCGAGAATGAGCCGGTAATTGAACAGATTTTGCAGTTGGTCCAAGCTTTGCTATTGAACTTGCTAAATAAATATCGCGTTCAGATGGAGAGTTATGCTGCACACTGCAATCTTATAGTGTACTGGAATAATGTAAGGAATGAGGAAAAAAATTAAATAAATGCAACGTCTGCGCTTTCGTCGTGTAGTGCAAGAAAATTGCCTGCGTGTCTCGATCAAGCAATGTAACTCGCTACTATACTCAACGAGCGAGCAAAAAAGTTTTATTCGCACTGTGTGCGCGCGCATACACACTTACAAGTCTAATTTTATAAATACAATAACTTGGCTGTGATGAGGCGGTTAACGACCATCACTTTATCTTTCCTCCATAATAATACTTTGAGAATTGGTATCGAGCCGCCGCCGTTGTCTTCGCTTCAGCTCATCGAGATTCTTGATTATATAATGCTTGCCGCGACATTGTCGCGCTCGCGTGTATATAATAGCTGCAATTTACAACATGTTCGATGCAAAAAAACACATCTCTTTCTTTGTAATAAGTTCGTCGTGATACACACGCGAATGGAATTTTCATAACCTTGTCCCGACATTAATGCTATCTCTCCTCATTATTATGATCTATCGCCTGAACCATCCCTTGCTCACGTAGAATCGGTACAGTCTCAGGATGCGCTCGACGCAGCGCTCGTTGAGCTTGCTGTAGATGATCTGCTGCATGAGATCGGTACTGGTCTCTTGGGCCTCGCCCTTGGGCTTGGCGATCGACTTGTCGAAGAACTTAACCGCCACGCCGCACAGCGGAAATTCCCGCAGGGCCTGCCGTCTCAGCTCCTCGTCGAAGGCATCCCTCGTGTAGGGCCCGACGTTGCATCTCAGCCGCTGCAGCCACTTGACGAACTGGATGTAGTAGGCGTCGACGATCTCGTCGGTGTCGCGCTCGTACGTCTCCTTGTTCAGGCAGGAGTTGACGAAAAAGGCCACGTCCTTGAGCGGACTCGCGTACGGATAGATCTGATAGTCGATGAACTTGACCGCATCGACCTGGCCCGTGACCTCTTCCTTGTGGAACAGCATGTTGTTGAGCCAGAAATCGCCGTGGCAGATCGTAGCCCAGGGCTCGCTGGGTTCCTCGCTGTACGTCTTGCCGCCTATCGAGAAAGCTACGCGCTCTTCGATCAGGTCCAGGTTGACCTTCAGTTCATCGTGCAGCTGCGTGCGGAAATTGTCCAGTAAGATTCTATAGGCCTTGTCCATCTGACCCCAGTCTATACCGGCTTTCCGCGAGTACTCGACGATCTCTCGAAATAGGTCCGGCTTCTTTTGTTTCATCGCGATGCCGATCGCGTGGAATCTCGCCAACTCCGTCAAAGCTTTGACGGCGTGCTCCTTGTCGGTGCCTGCGTGCGAGTATAACACAAAAGAGATATTACGATTTCGTTGGAAAAACGACTAGGCGTAGAAAAAAAAGCTCTTTGTAACCTTCGGCTTTGTTGCAATTGTAGTATCCTCTCGTGCAGAGATTTTCCACGAGAAGCAGCGAGTCGTCGTCCACCAGATCGGTTTGGCTCGGGTCCAGAGACATCCGCGAGCCGTAATAAGTCGGCGCGATGTCGATCAAGTCGCTCTCAGCCACACCCGCTTCGCGCTCGAGCTGCCTGTAGGCCGGTATGATTTGCTCGTAAGCAAAGACCTCCTTGGGTAGCAGCACCGACCAGGTGGCCACCGTCTTGTCCGTGGCGTTAACCGTCTTGGCCACCAGGTGCAGCGACTCCGTTTTGGCGTTCTCGCGACGACGAATCGTCACGTCAACCTTCAGCACGTAGCTGGCGTAATTCTCGCCGAGAGGCACCAGCGGCGTGACGCTGTACTCGATGAGCTGCAGCTCTTGGCTACCGAGGCCCTTTCGCAACAGCGAATCCAGTTCGCGAATGTGCACTGCTTTGCCGGACATTTTTCTCACTCAGTTTCTGTAGCAGTAAAATTGAAGAACTTTAAACTTATCTAACAAGATTACTTAATAAATTGAGAAAATAGTACTTACGATTGAAATTATGAAGATTCGTCGTGCCAAAATGGCAACACTTGCTACTGGCCTGGAGACTTCCTAATCAGCTGGACAAAGAACTGTTGCAAATGAAGTGAAGCAGACAACTGACCATTTTCCGTATATTATGACGAATTACACCTCGTCACGCGCGTTTAAGTATTATACACATGTTTCCTTGTAACGCGCGTTTCATTTCGACGCTTGTTTAAGTAAAATACACTGTTAGACGCGAAGCACGGATCACTAATTACGTATCAATTCACGAGACGTGTATGTGTATGTGTGTATGTGTGCATACGAGCCAATGAGCCTATAACAAATATGCAATTATGCACCAGGCTATATGCATGCCCGCGCCTTCGTTTGTAATTATGGTTGGCGCAAGTGCGCGAGGTGCACTCGCTGTAGTTTATCTTTGCATATAGATTTCAAATGATAACGTTCAAATGATAGTTTAGAAACAATATGCCTATTTTTCAGAATTTTTGGAACCATTTTTGGATTTTTGGAAAAATGGTCATATCAAAAAATCCAAAAATCGCTCCGAAAATTCTGAAAAAAAATTCACACATTTTTTCGCGTTCCGACCACCATTTTGTTTGTTTAAACATTAATTTTTCGAATCGGAAACCCTCTAACTTTTAGTTTAGACGTCGAGGACGCAATATTTGTACGAAAACCATGAGATTTTAAATGCTTTCCGTTCGGAAAATCAAAAAATAAAAAATTTTTTTTTTCAAAATCACATTTTTTTCTTATAAAATCAACCATAACTTTTGACCTTATTATTTTTTTGAAAATCTGAGCTCATATTTTAAAAGGGCATTAAGTTTTACATAAGAACAGGCTATTCGCATATTTTTTTACCCCTTTTTCATTAAAAATACAGCGATCGAAATAAGTGTCAAAAAAATATTCTCTTGGGACTTGATGGGTTAAGAGGAGGCTCTCATGAGACTCAATCAAAAAATCGATTTTTTTTCTTTGCTTACTTAGTAAACAAATGTCCCGTAGAATACACCCCCGAAACCTTTTTTATCAAAATCGATTTGGTTAAAAAGTTATAGGCAAAAAACCGGAGCTGTCTTTTTACGAGGGAACGATTCAAACGTTCAAATGATAGCTTAGAAACAATATGCCTCTGCTTACACTCCATAGCCAAGTTGTTCTGAAATTAATTATTTTTTAATTTTGGATCGCAAAATTTAGTTGCCACTAGTGAAGGAATAAACTCAAAATATTTGGGTAAAGTTCAGAATTTTTTAAATAAAAGTGCGCACATATGTCACCGATCTTGATGTGCTTTTGATATCTTATAGTACATGGTAAAAAGGCCCCAAAACCAAAATTTTAGACCCCCTCTCCCCTCCTACTCCCCACCCCCGCTATAAACGTCTATTTTTTATTTATATTTTTTCTGAAGCCCTCAAGTTATTAAAAAATCTGAAAAAATTCATAAAAATATTTTTGAACAATCCAAACACCTTGAATTTTTTCAGATTTTTTTAGTACTTCAGGCCTTCAGATAAAATCATTGAAAATTTTGAAAATTTATACATGGCACTACCATGCAATACAAAGCCTCAACTTTTTTCACTTATTTTTGGCATCAAAATACATAACCTCAAATTTTATCAGATTTTTTCAGAGAGGACTCTGACGTCTAGAGCCGAAAAACGCCCTTTTTTAACGAAAATAATTTTTTTAGGGCGATACAAAGCCTTGAAAAATCTGGAAAAATTTTTTTCTCATTTTTTCTATTGAAATACATTACCTTGAGTTTTTCAAATTTTTTAATTGAAGGTGAGGTCTATGGCCGAAAAACGTTATTTTTCAGAAAAAAGGTTCCGGTAAAAAAAATGTGATAAATAATTTAATAAAACATTTTTTCGCTTAGAAACCCTATAATTGGCGGCTTATTTGTATGTGTTCAGGTCAGAGTGTAGAAAAAAATTATTTTTCAAAAATAATCGATTACTCGATATCGATATTTTTTTTCAATAATCTAACACTAATCGCAAAGGTTTAGGGGGATTCTGAAAGATCCGAGAGTGTAGCGATTTTCCGGAAAGTTCGGGTGGTGTGCTTTGCGCTAGAGTGTGAAAGCAATTAGCGAATGACTTACAGTGGCTATGTGCGCCTGCTTATAAGGTAAATATACGAATATTTGATGAGTTTTTTATAGTCCCTCGTGTCCACAATCATTAGTTCTCAAGAATCCAATAGTATTTTATTATCAAAATAACTCATTTATTTCATTTCTATGCAGATCTTTTCAGCTAAGCTGCTTAAGTAGCCAGCCATTGGTACATTTACCTTATAGCAGCGTGGAGTCGGTGCGCCGGCGATGGTAGCGGCAGCAGTGCGTTGCAGAGTGGGGAGCCGCTCGTGTAGCTCTCGTCTACAATTGAGAAGTATACGATACCGCAGCACCTCTATGCATTCAAAATTAATTTCCATAATAACTAGAGGAATAGGGTATGGCTGATTTTACCCTATGCCTCTAGTTCTTGTGGATCGCCCACATTGATTACTGAGAGGCGCTGTGGTATCGTATACTTCCCAATAGTATACGCTTATGCGTGTATTAATCCGACCCGAACTTGACAAGTTGGGTAAAAGTGTCGTGTAGCTCGATTTTTCGGGTCGAATACCCTCAACCCCTACTTTAAAGTACTGTTACAATGTATAACTCAAAGAACTTTCAAATGTGGTATTGAAATAGTTATTTATGCAACAAGGGCCCAAAAGGTGTTTTTGGGCACGAGTGTGCGGAAAAAGACACGAGGGTCGGCCACGCTGGCACGAGTGAGTTTTTTTCCGCATACAAATGCATACAAATTATTATGCTTGATCTTCAAAGAAAATGTTTAGTTTTTGCACATTTATACCACAGAAAAGCGTATCTACTTACTTTCGACAAATTTTGTAACCCCTCGTTTTGCAGAAAAATCACATTCATACCCGTTGCAGAAAATACTCATTTCATTAACAGTCAATAGTTTCCAAATCTTGAAAGTATGGCTTCTATAAGCTTTGGTATTGAGCAATTATGTGACATAAAAATAAATGATTTCAAAAAGTCAATGTTAACATAACATACACATATTACATATCGAGGAGCGCGTGTCGCGCTCCGATTGGCAAGTATGCCAGACCAGAGCATCGTCACTCCACGCTTCTCATATATACACGAGAATCGCGATTTGGGGACCCTCGAAAACAACCTAACGTTATCATTTGAAATCTATAAAAGATACGATAATTCTGATTCGGTAAATCGATTCCTCGTAAAATATGAAATACTCGGCTGATTCTTATAAGAAATGAAATTTTTTTTTTATGTAAAAACCTATATTTTAAGAATCTGCTTGTATCCAAGCGATATTTAGATATTGATGTCAAAGCTGTCCGATCTACTGTACATATTGACTTTCAATATACTTTATACTAATGCAAGTATAGTCAAAGATATTGTTTAAATAATTGCAATACAAGATCTGTATCGGCTTCTTAAATGTTAAACGTTTCAGAGCATTCCACATATACTTACCGATGAAAAATTTCACATCAAAAAAATTTATAGTTTGTAATCAACTTTATTCGATAGGTGTACAGATAATAGATTTATACATTTTCTTACAAATGCCTGTGTTTACATGCAAAAAACTTTCGAGGTAAAATATCTTTTATTTTTAATTCATTTGTTAAACTCAAAGAAGACTAAAATCTGGACATAAAAATTCGTGTATGAAACAAATGTTATAATCATTATATCTTTTACGGTATTATTATGATCTCATGGAAAAATTATCAGCTTACTGTAAGTATTATTTTACTAAAATATACAGACATGATAGTTTCGTAAATTTTACTACTCATATTTTTCTCTTTATTTACAAAAACACTAAATCTGTAATTATAATTATAATTATAATTATAATTAATATTCATTTTTAATTTTTTTCTATGTACTTACAACACACTATTGAATCTTCGTCCAAAATGACAAAGAAGTGAGTGCATCAAATAAAAAATCAAAGTGATGTATGCGTCACGTTTGAGTCGGATAAAAATGCTCACATAGTTTCATTTACAGTGATTTTTGACATTTATCGATAAAATTCAACTGCACGCAAAGTGTAATTTTCATATTCCGTCTCTGCTCGAAGCGCAGTTTAAAAATCGACAATAATCAACTTCAATCGTGATCTGGACAGTAAATCGTACAGCGACCATGTTCGGGTCGATGCTTGTTCCGCTGTTCAAACAAAATGTCGCACGGTCAAGAGTCTCAAAGCAGCGAGAGACAGGGCGACGGCGCAAGCTCCCGGACTACTTGGCAAGGTCTCCGCTGCACTGGTCGTGTTGCAGCAGTTGTTCGTGGCGGCTTCCAGGACCGTTGGATAATATTCATTCCAAAAGGCCAAAGCTTTATAATCCACTTGATTGGGATTGCTCATGTCGAGGCTTCTCTGCTCTATCAACAATATTCCCGGCATACGATCGCTGTAGGCCTCCCATTTTACCGTTGGTATGGATGGATTGGAGGTACGCGCGAAGGTCGAGAACATAGCCATCACAACGTCAGCCATTTTTTTGTCCGCGTTATTCCATTGTATCGTGGTGGACACGCTGTAGGGCAGGCCAAAAACGAAGGGCAGTTCGAACATGTGCGGAACTCCAGCCCACTCGGGAACGTCGCGCGTCACTGCCTGAGTGCGAGCTCGATAATCAAATCGGTAAACGTAAGCAGGTACCTTCGACGGATGGCTGAAAATAAGAAAAAGGTTATTTGAAAATGTCACACTTAAATAAAAGGTCTTGCTGCGTGAGCACGACTCACTTGGCCACTTTAGCAGCGAGAAGAGTCAGGCCTGCGGCATAGTTTTTCTCCGTCTGCAAGTCCAAGTAGCGATCTCTCAGGATTTTTTGATCCCTGTTGGATGGATGGGGCTTGTAAAAGAAGAGAACGGCCTCGGAAACGAGCTCGGGGCGCAGCTCGCAGGTGCTGTTCTCGTCGGGCGCCACCACAGCGGCCGCGCTCTCGTCGCGTATCATCGTCTCGAACTGGCTCGGTGGCAAACGGCCGTCGACGTTACTGCTGCCGATGGACTCGATGAAGGCCAAGGCCTGCTCGTTGTTGGTGAAGCCGGCGATGAAGGGGACAGCGTAGAGGTCCTCGGCGTCGTTGAGCTCGGTGCGCGGGTGTCTCGGCAGAAAGGGTCCCTCGGTCGAGTTGCTCGTCTCGGCGTCGACTATCGGGCCCCAAGTCTCAATGAAGGCCGACTCGCGGACGAGTATGTCTACGTCGACGTTGCGAAGGCACTCCATCAGATCGGCCGTTTTGCGATAGCAGCCAAACTTGTCGGCCACTTGATCGACGACCGACATCTCGTCCTGGGCCGTCCGAACGGAGTTGATCGCGTCGCCGCTCATGGCGATGGCTTTGTGAAATTTGCCTCGGCTCAGGGGACTCATCATGTGCAGACCGACGCTTATGGCCCCGGCGCTGTGCCCGTAGATGATGATATTGTTCGGCGAGCCGTCGAAGGACTCGATGTTACGACCGATCCAGTCTAGAGCAGCCACCTGATCGAGCATCCCATAATTGCCGGGCGACTCTGCGTCGGTACTCGTGAAGAATCCCAGGATGTTTAGACGATAGGCTACCGTCACTACTAACACCTGTTGGGATAAATTCAGCGATTCGATCAAATGCATACACGTATTAAGTTGATTGATTTGACATTGAATGTAATTAATGAAAGTCTGACCAAATGTGTGACCAAACTACTGAAGCAGATCGATCGTCATGATAACAATCGAAGAGAGAAAACAAATCATCGATGAATCATCGTTTTTCAACGAACTATCGTGTTCTTGAAACCGATGTCAGTCACGAATTATTTTGCAACTAGCATCATTTTTCTGAGGGCGTATCCATTGACCTTGGCCCTTCCCCAAAGAAATAATACGTTTTATTCGAGGTCGAACAAAATAATCAAAAACTACACCCACATCTCGTTCTATTTTTCGCGAGTAATAAAATCTTAAAATTCTGTTATTACGATTATACGAATAAATTATTCGAAAAATTTTTACGCTATGCTTATTTATTTCAAAACTAAAATTCCCGTGAATAAAGCAAATCATCATATTAAATTTAGAATGGAGCCATGTGAACTTGACCTTTTGCTTGGTAACGAAGATGGAAGCGTCCCATATGGCTGGCGTGCCTCCGTTGAAATCACCTCCGTGGAACCAGACCATCACGGGCCATCCTTCAGCTGGTCGATTTCCTGCACATAAATTAACCATTTAATCTTCATTACGAACCTGGGTGCAGAGAAAGAAAATCTGTTTAATGGAAGATCGATGCTCATACATCGACGAGTATCGTATTTTTTTTAACTCAATAACGACTGGTAAGCGGTGTTTTAACAATTGATCAAGAGGAATTAGCTTCGCCCAAGGGATTATATTTGTTCGAAGTATCAAGGTCAATTGTTGAATGTAACGTGCACTTGAGAAATTATTCAAAGGGACACATCGTCACGAGCAAAAGTGCAATGTCGGTGTTGACAAGTGATTGGCATATAAGTGAAAAAAATAAAATAAAAGACTCGAGTCCAAGAATAGTTTTTGCTTTCGTAGCTCGTTCCAAGTAACACATAATCCACCCGAGTGGTGAAATTTGCCGTTCGTGGCTACCTCTGCTGACAACGATATCCTGTACTACTGGTGACACACTTTTTTTTTGTTTCGTACAGCCAAACAAAATAAATGCATCCAAATATGAATATAGTGTAATTACATTTATTGCGGACACATTTGACTGGGTGATTTCGAAATATGTCGTTTTTACTGTTTGTTCGATAAAAACGAGTACGATCGTCGCGCATAGAAGTCAAGCATGTGCCACTTTTTCAAATATCATTCAGTTCGATGTGCCTTGGAATTTGACATGGGTTCATGCTCCTACCACATACTTAGCCCCTCGTATCAACGTCAACGTAGATGTAATCATTGCGGCAGATTCCTCATTGAGGAATGACACGTGCTACACCTTGACCCAAATGCCCGAAACTTATAGCTTTTTTATTCCATTATTATTATTATTTTTATTCTAGCTCACACTTGACGAACGAACTTTCACTAGAGAATAAATAAGCTATGCAAAACAAATTCAAAGGAGTTTAAAGTATACATAAGAAAGAGAGAGAGAGAGAGAGAGTAGCTGATTTATGAATCCGAGATCTGAGATTCGCGATAAAAGGACTTTTCATTGCATCGAGGCTTGTTGCACCTTGCCGCGTCTTTTGCCAGCGGTATGCATCGCTTTATTATTATTTTTTTTTTTTTGTATATACATGGTGTTTATTTGACAGAATGTTGACATAACTACGTTATTTTCCTGCCACAGACACTCGTGTAGAATTGAGAATGTAATATGCAATGAGAAACGTCCACTTTTAATAAAACTTACGTGTATACATGCGCTCACCCTCTACTCAGGCCCTCGGTAGTACGTCAAGTATAAAACGTGATAAAGAAGTCTCATATAAACTGGTAAAAATTGTCAATGTCGACCAAAGCTGAATTTGAAATTGAAATTTCAACAAATCTGTGTAATTCAATGTACTTATGTATGTATATATGTACATTGGTACATTATGTATACGCGGGTATGAGCGCGACTGTCTTATCTGCGTAAAATCTTGGGGTTGAATACTCATATCAATGGACATTTGACTTTGGCGTGTTCGAATGAATTTAATGTTTAGAGCGCATTTACACAGGTCACACACAGACGTTCACATACAAAGACATTCATTCAATAAAACTGTCTTCATTTAGTCTCTTGAAACGCGCAACAACCGTACGAGTATAATATCGGCCCATATCGATCTACTTTTACACTTATGTGCTTGCGGAATTTATATATAATAGAAAAATAACGACAACGTCATTGCGCATTAAGGCAGGAGAACTAAAAGAAAAAAGGGACACGGCCTAGGCGACGAGGATATACGTATGTACAGCGGGGCAGCTCGTACTTATATATACATAGTCGCGCGGTAGACATTCGGGATCCTTTTTTTTTTCTTTTCTTCTCTATCGTGTGCGTGCGTGCGAGCGAGTAATGCATACACATATATACTTACAAGCTGGGAATCGAGAAGAGATCGCGTGTTTGAAAAGGGTAAGAAGGAGAGGAGTTGCGCGACGTTCTTCCACGCTGCAGGTCGACCGACTCGCATGTGTGCAATGCAAAGACGATCGATATATACCAAGGTATATATGTACAACGTGATATTCATACACACACACACACACACACACTCATACACACGTGTGCACCTGTGCAGTCCTGTGCAGGCACCCCAAAGTTTGCAATGACTTTGAACGTTGAGCGTTTTGCTGCATTCGAAACTGCTATATGCTCCTCACGCGCTATGTGACTGGCGGGGGTCAATGTTCTGCGCGGGGCAACGCAACGATATATTTACTATAATGTACTTGCATGTATTAGCAGCTTACTAAACTGAAATGAAGAGATGCACACGCTTTGGGGGTGCGTGCACGTATATGCGTTTGTTTGTTTTCGACTGCGGCTCCGCGAGCTGAGCATCGTCTCAGAAACGAGAGAGTCGAAAATCAATCGTCATTCCGATGTATTGCAGGACAATTAAACTCGTTCGGCTAATTTCGAGCAACGATGCCTTGCCTGTATGGCTGCACGCGTGTATATCAATGGCCTGGCCGGATTAGAGAATGACGAATGATATCCGGCATCGGGACATATGTGCGACCGATGGGGTATGGTAATAATTTACTCGACGATAGCCACCACCACTGCTCGAAGCTGATCGTTTGATTGTGCTAGCGAGCATTTGAGCTTTTATTCGATTTATAAGCACATATTTACTCGATATGCGCGTGTAGGACGGATTCTCACAATTATTAACGAGAGGTTGCGAAATCAAGGGTGAACATGGCGGCTTACAAAAAAAGACGTGAATGCGCGCGAAGGTCGCTGCAACGAACCGCGTACACTCGCACATAGAGCGACGCGAGCGTTTACACCTCATTCGAAGCTCATCAGAGCGCGCTAATCTATCTTTCATCACGCTCGCTACGGCGCTCGACGCCCGAGCAACAGCCGTGTTCGCGCGGAGCGGATGTAAACATCTGAAACGTTTTAAAGGCTCATCGCGTTTCTCCTGCTCTTCCATTGTATACACGTACCTGTATACGCTCTCGGCGGCAGCTCTAGAGGCACGCGCGGCTCTGTTTTGCTTTTTCAACGTAAAAGTCAATTAAAGCCCGCGGACTCGAGAGCGCGCCGAGAGCTCATTTTCTCGAACGAAGCAATTTAGTGAGCTCGCGCCTCTATATCTTTCTCTGCTGCAGCGAGAGTCATACTTACTTATGTATATTATAAAATGTTGTTTGGCGCTCCGCACGTACATGTACCTTTTTTTCCCTCTTCAATGTCAATTAAAAAGTATATTATAACGTACGCGACTTACGTGTTGGCCGCGAAGTTGCGCAAAAAGTGCGCGCCGGACCTTCGCTCATGCGACGCGCAACAACCACGTACTCGCTAAATAATTAATTATTATTATCATTATTGTTTTAGAGAAGAAATCCAACCACACTCACCGTCCGGCACGTAAATGTTGAGAAAGAGGCAATCCTCGCTGAGTCCTGGATCGGGCATGTCGCTCGGCAAGAGGCGCATGAAGAGCCGATCGTGCAGCTTGCGCCGGCTCGTCACCTGCGGACACGAGGGCCCGAACATCGAGGCGTTCCTCATGCCGTTCCAGCTGGGCAGCGGATCGGTCATCGGCGGCGCGAAACGCAACTGCCTGATCGGCGGCTGGGCGTACGGGATGCCCAGAAATTGCACGACGCGCTGCGTACGACTGATGAATACCTGCGAATAAAAGCCAGGCGACGAGCATCGGTCAAGAGAGAATTCGATACACACGGGAGCCGGACGATCGTAAAGCGAGCGCGTCCTCCGCCCCCGCGACCATTCGAGCCATTGAAAGCTCGAAACTGGAGCAGCGTATTATGTATGTGTACGGCCAGCAGTTGCGCAGCTCATGCTTGCAATGCCAGACCTACCGCTGAGCTTTTCCTTATCGCTCGCGACCGATCATTACACTCGCATTGACCGTGCTGAATTCTCTCTCGGCTAGATTGAAATCAGTTGGACCTTATATGTATGCAGTGCACACAAACACCCACATAAACAGCGTACAATACGAGCCCTTCAATTTTTACTACTTTTCGCGCAATTCGCTTTCGAGCGGATCTTACGCAATGTATGTGCTTTTGTTCGCACGCGCGCCCGACTTGATTGATAAGTAAAAATGAGAGCTTTATTCGCGGCCGATCGATTCCTTTCGCCTGTGACGCGCGTTGAAAGTTATTTCTATACGGCTCTTAAACAACTCTTAATATCTTTAATATTCATCAACACTTAACACCTTGGATGTGTGTGCTCGTGTGAATGGTAAATAGCTTTTTTTTCACCTTTTTTTTCACTTTATCGCATTGCAATATCGAGATCGTTGAATTAGATACGCGACATGTTATAGTATTATTTTATACAACTAGCCCTTATCAATGACCCCGCCTCCCTCTTCCCCTCTCGTTGAGCAATTTCATTACTCTGTTCAAATATCGCGTAATGATTTCGAAAAATATTGATGAACGACATTTTTCTGTGTACCTAAAATATAATCATCTTGCTCGTACATAATGATAAATCTAGTACCTCCGCCTGCAAGCGAGTATGCTGTTTTATTATCAAACGTCCTCGAAATTAAAATCACACGAATTAAGTGCACGTGTGACTTTCTCGTGCGTCGTTTGACGATGTAAGAAAAAAACAAGCTAAAAGACGCAAAAATCTCATTACTCGTGCACGTACGTATGTACGTTGCGAGATGTTCGTAATGCATTGTGAAAGATGCTATGGACTTTGATACATGCATGATGGCTTGCGTACGTGTAATGGAGATGGTAATGACACTGTACAAAATTACTCAAGTGTTTTTGACAGGCTATCTCGTGAGGGGATTTCAAAGCGCGACTTTTGCCAAATAAAAGGAAAAAATTAAAATTTTATCAATCGGAACGATTTATAGCCCTTATATACGATGGACGTTCATTTTGACGTTTGATTAAAATTCGATACTGACCTTTGCCCTAGTGTAGCCGACAGAAGGCAATTACTTTGCACGGAGTCGCATAAAAGGAAATCTTTAAAAGTTCATATAAAAAATTGATTGAAGTGAACAAACGAAAAGGAATCGATAGTTAAAATTGAATATCTTGTGGATAAAATTCGGTTACCTGGTTAATTAAAACTGTCGATTAATCAAAAATAGTTAGTAATCGTATTTAAACGTACAGGTACAACATCATTGAATATTTGAAAACTTGCTATACCGACATTATTATGGTGGATACACGTATACAAGCTAATCTGCATACAAGTACATATACGCCGGGCATAACGTAATACAAAATCAACAACACGGAAAAGGCGGATATGACAGGTTGCGCGTTAAGAGCACTTTGTTTACGCTCGCGGCTCTCGCGAGATGCAGAAAGCGAAAATCCTCGCCACGCACTTTGTCTCGTCATTTTAGATATTTCGACAGACGACCCATTTTTTCACGACTATCATTTCTTGTTCATACATCTAACGTTACCACAATCTTATAATGGTCTTAACTATCTCACTTTTGAAATACAAATATGCAAAGCTCATGGTTAATAATTTCGTAAAATCGATTCTTCCTAATTGAGAGAATACGCGTAAAACGTTGATAAGTGAATTTCAACTTTTTCCAGGACTCGCGAGAAATTAAAGCTACGTTTGCAGACCCCCGCACAATGCATCATTATTACAGTCATTATAAAACCTTCGTTGGAAATAATTTTCGCGTAAAATCGATACTTTATGAATTTTGCCTGTTATTAAATCCCACGCGAATATATATTTTCGTAATTTCCATATAAATTAAAACGTAATCTGTACGAAACTGTCAAAAATAAACGCTATTAATCATTTTACAAAAAATGAAAAAAGTAAAAAACGTATTCTCACGAAAGAATAATACGAGCGTAGCGTAAAACAGCGGTCGAAATAAAACTTTTTTTTCTTTTCCAAGGAATCGTATATACACAGATCAGATTGTCGTTCGAAGGTACAATTTTTGCTTTCTTCTGTCAAGATTATATTATGGCGTGCATCGACTACTTTGCACTCTTGCTACTGCATGTGCGTGACAGCGAATTTTTTCTATTTTTTTTTTCTTTGCATTCCCCCGCGTCGTTATATCCGACCCCGAGTACTTGGTTTCAATTCACGGTAGGCAAAATTTTCAAAAATCGTCACTGCTACCGCGTAAAAATCTTTAAAAAACCAACAAACAAATAAACCAGAAAAAAGAAACAAATATAGATGCTTCATTGGACCTTTCCCATTTGTTTAACAATGGTAAACATCAGTACTTATCAAGATGTAAAAGAAAAAGGTGTAAAAACGCACCTCCCGGCCAACCAGAGTTCCCTGAGGTATTTTAACAGTCGGAGCACTATTGGAAGCACCAAAGCCAGCCACGCCACTTCCTTGCCTGGCATTAGTCCTTTGTCCTTGTTGAACGGTCACCACGACACTCGAAGCCAGTAAAAAAGCAACAAAAAAATAACGACACAGGCCGAGGCTCGCGGGCGTCCCCTTGGGACTCGCCGACGACGATGTTGCTGCTGCTGTTGCTGCCATGATCGCAGCCCGGCACCGACTGATGTTGAGATCTGGATAAGCTCCCCTATGAGTTCCACAATAGCGTGGCTCGGCACACTATATAGTCTTGCGTGACCATCAGCAGACTTTCTTTCTCATAAACTGCGCTCGTTCGTTCTACCTGCGGCTCTCGATCGTGGTGCCTCCTCGCGCTCCTACCCTT
Organism: Trichogramma pretiosum; assembly: GCF_000599845.2. NCBI lineage: Eukaryota > Metazoa > Arthropoda > Insecta > Hymenoptera > Trichogrammatidae > Trichogramma > Trichogramma pretiosum. Next base: position 249,830 of record NW_019640932.1, on the reverse strand, counting down.
TCTTATATGCCTCCCTCTGTGGGCTGACTCCGTTCTTCTCTCTGCTTGTGTACTTATATATAGCACATATACGTACACATGTGCATGCTCCAACTCGACTATTATGTTTACATGTGAGAATCAGTGCTTAGGCGAGCAGCGCATATCCTCGACAAAAAATGCTTATAAACACGAAAGTGTGACCGATTCGTTCGATAGTTTTTATCAACATTTTTACGGATTTTTATAAAGTTATCTACAATTTTGGAAAATGACGTGTTATTCTACAACATATCAATATTTATCGAAATAATCTTTACTTGTTATTCAGTAAAGAAGAAAATATTCAATATTTATTCATTTATTACTTTTAATTTTCATTAAAGCACAAAAATGAGAATATTACAAGTCAAATCAACTAAGTAAACAAAATAAATTATTTTCCTATCTATTATATTCAAACAAAAAGTACAATTACGTACATGTTTATATATTTACTGAGAGCTTTAATATTTATGTATAATACTGCATTCTATTATTGTTTGCTTGTTTAGCTTTACTAATTTTCTGTGCAAATTATAATCATTATTTATTGGACTTGAGCTTGATTTGCAATACATATTATAGATGTTAAAAGAGAAATGCATATAAGAAATTCAGTTCAGCCCGACTTGATTCCATTATTCATCGCTGACGTTTTAATAAAATCGACTTGTTTTACAATCATTCATTTCAAAATTTTTGGTCATATCTGTCAAAGATAAGTTGGCCAGCTAATAAGTATAATTCATTCCAACACTTTCACGTAACAACTTTGAGATATAAAATTTCATCAACAATTTAATAATTCATATTTAATCATTTAAACGACTCTTAAACGGTGCAATAAAAATTCTTAACATATTTAAAATTGTGTATGTATTATGAAAAACGTAAATAAAATTTTTTTTAAATTTGTTCCCCCTTTTTTACAATTTTCAACAACACAATACTGCGCACTGCGATATTCACTTTAAGATTTCGGAATATGTTAACATGCTAGCAATAATTGGTTAATTTTTCATGCAAGATTCATAAGTAGCCACGATGTACTTGATGTTGGGAAACGCATCCTCACCACCGCAGTGTTCCAAGATTTCTAATGTCTCCTGTATAAGATCGGATACGTTTTCACCACGTTGTTGAGCGTAGTCGATATCCTCGCCTAAATTCACTGAAAAAGTAATAGAAAAGTAGGAAAAAATTAATTTTCAGACGACTTGAAAAATTTTGTTAGAGCATTTTTACTCTCTTACCATTTCGATCCTTGAGCAAATTGAAAACGGGTAAAATTTGCCGATAATAAGGTACCAAGGCTTCACCAATGCAGTTACCACTGCGCACGAGCTGTTGCAGCACTCGCAACGATCGACAAAGAACATCTGGAATTCTCGTATCCACGGCTCCTACATAACGGTGTAAACTTTAAAAACATCATATCTACGATTTTTCCTTAAATAACATGTTTCAGCTTATAAAAATAGAGCAAATCACTGTACGAACTTTTAATGGGCAAAATCAGCTGAGGCAAGACTTTGAGTACTTTGTCGGTCCCAGTGGCAGCTTCGAGCATGTCGTAGATGCCCTGCTCGGCCAAGAAGGTGTAAGGTGACTTGGTCTCGATAAGCCCGTCAAAGAAGAGCGGCAGATAGAAGTTGTAATCGAGTTCCTCCATTTTACACTTCCAGTTCAAGCGCAGGACTGACGAGGCGATTTCCAAGTTCAAGGGGAATACGCCACGCTCGTAGTAGCGACGAAATGTGGACGGGGCCTTTGGTGGACGCTCATCGTAAGGCGAGCAACGCGGTGGCTTTTCGACCACTGTGTTATTCTTCAATGAAAAGGCACATTGACGAATAATGTAGACTTATCGAATATTGCGCATTGATCGTTTTATTTTTAGACTCTGATAAATGCTATTTCAAGACTAAAAACTCATATTCCCGTTATTAACTGTCAATCACTTTCAGCACAAATCAAATTACTGCTATTGCATCGCATGTCTTTTGACTTGCCTTTTATTTTTAACCGATAATTATTATTTTTACGATTAAAAAATTTCGTGATCACGCATGCATATTATATAATTATATAAAGAGTAAAAAATAACGTAATTATTTCTCCGGCGTCATTTTCACAGTTCGCATGTGTAGACAAAGTTTCGAGTGAACTTTTAAAACTCTTTATTAAACTAGAAAAAGTTCGAGACTGAGAATCGATTTTTATTTGCTCTATATATTCCTCGCACCATTTAAATTTTCTCAATGCTTCAAATTTACGTCATAGATTTGATACCAAAAAAAAATTCCTTTTAAACAAACAATTCACTATATTTAATTGGCTGATATTAGGCAATGCACAAGAATAAAAAATTTGGACTGTCATTCTGTGATTTGATGCGCAAACTAACTATCTACTTTTATATCGTAATGACTGGTAAAATATTTCCTGAAATGACATCGTAGCTGCTTTTGACGTTTTTATCCGGCGCATCTTCATATATTCGCGTGTCACGCCTATGCCCACATGCATTTGGGAACAAACACGCGACACTCACTTCACTTAGTCAGCAGGATTATTATTAAAACTGTCTAAAAAGTTAACGACCTCAATTATCGCAATTATAAGCCTTGTAAATCCTGGATCACGCTCACCTGGAGGGCTTGAATGGTAAATGCAGGCACGACCCTCGGTCCTCGGCATTTTTCCCGCTGCTGCTTGCGTTTGATTTCCCTCCAAAATTCCTCTTGATTGACCATAACAGCGACGAGCTCGATCCGGCCTGAGCGAGCTTTTTATTCTCTCTTGTCTGTTTCTCCCTTGCACCCTCTGCGGGTGCGGCTAATCTGCCGACGCTCTCACACCTTTCGAAGCGTCACGAGGCGCGCGAATAAATAGTGCAGAAATTTTCTCATCACGCGAGGTTAGATCGTACGCGTGCGCGCAGCCTGATAGACTTGCACCTCTGCCGCTGCTGCAGCTGCATCGCGTTGTTACGGGCTATATAGGCCCGCAGCTCGAAGCTCGCGCGAGCCGCAGTGGGAATTATCCACGTAGCTAGTTAAAAAGTCGAAGGGGTGTTAGCAGACCAGAAGTGTATATTGAATGCGTAGTCTTGGAAACGTGTTTTCTATGCGGAGGAAAGCTCGAGGAGCTCATTGCCACCAGCAGCGGCCCGCAGCAATTGACTCGAGTGCGAAACGCGCCCGCACTCGATTGCGTGGGTAGAAATAATGAAAAAAACACAAGTCTCTTTGTTTTGGACAATTTTTTTTAATCTTTGTTAAATTTCTTCGTAAAAAACGTATAAATGTACAAAAAAGGACGAGACGTCGAATCAGTAACTATAGCCAACTAACGGGTAGGTGAACTGATAAGACCGATAAAAGCGATCTTGTACTTGCATGCTATGCGCTATCATCTCGTTGATCTCCATCTGCTTGATGTGCAACTGGCGCTGGCGTATGCGTCGGCGCAATTTCGTCGAGGACTTGCAGGCCTCGCACCAGCCGCGCGACACTCTGGCTGCGTTGAAGAGCGAGGCGTCGTCGAGCTTCGACAGTATGATGAGGGAGATCTCGATCGGCAGCTCCTGCACGAAATCGACGCGATCGTCGCAGCTCTTGCGCCTCTGATTGATCTTTCGCAATAGTCGTTTGAATATGTTTTCGGGCATCTTTTTTCGCTATGGATGTTTGGCTTCTCTTATCTCGGTGCTATCGAATATTCAATTTATTTAAATCGTTGCTTTCCTCTACGAGGTGCCATACTTAACTACCGTCGAGAAACGAGTGCGCGCCCGAGTTGGTACGCGCTGGCGACCGATTGTTTGGTTTGACTAACGCGTGAATATTTTATTTATTTACCTTTTCAAGTTGCGCCTCGCATTTTTCTTCTCTCTCACGTGAGAGCTGTCTCTCTGCGTGAATAAAAGCTTCGGCGTTTTTTAAGGTAAACATGCGTCACTGCGTCAAAGTCATCGATCGCTTAACAATGTTTTCAAAGACGAGAGCAGAAATATTTCCGTTTGTCATCGATACTTGCGCGATGCGTATGGCCGCATCTGTGCGCGCTGCAGTGCATTGACGCTTTAATTCACTCTCTCCCTCCCTCTCTCGCTAGCGCGGAGGTGAATCGATCAACAAAAATGACGGAAGTCAGAAATTATTTTTATCTCTCATGCGTAATTTGGATGAGTCTACTGGACAGTTATATGCCATTTTTTAATGAAAACTTAATTTTTATTATTTTCCAATAAAACATATTAAATTCGTTGAACAAATGTAAATTCGTATGTAATTACATAAATTTATTAAAATCAATTAAAAAATCCAATTGTTTACTCGATCTGTTTTCTCTTCGATTGAAAATATCACAATTTTTTTCTATCAATCCGATAAAAATCTCATTCGTTACAACAATTCAACATTTTTTTAAACTTTGAAAAGTAACCGTTGATAATGTAAATCACTCAAACCCACTCTTTTAACGAATAAGAATATTTTAATATTACAAATTTGTTTTATCAATACGTAAAAAAAATTCATGTATTTTTACATTTGATTATTCTTAATATGTACACTATCATCGCACTCATACAGTTTTAATGGACCTCTCTTTTTATTAATTATTCATTATTAACAAATATGAATCGTATTTGAAATTTGAAATTGTCGGTTAGTTGCAGGAAAAATATCACCAATTTTATTTCGGAATGAACAATATTCATACAATTATGTTCAACTGAAAAATTTATATAAATATGTATTATTTCGGGAGAAAAGAACATTAACAGAATCATATCACTTACCTCTTGATCTATGCGTTCAATGCACATGATAAAATCAAAAGCCAACTGGCATGACTCTTCTGCCGTCACTGTATCGAAAATTACAATTTAGTTAAATTTTTTAAATTTGAATGATAACGAACTGTTAAAAAATCTCACTTTCTCCGAAGCATTCTGTGAAAACACTTTTAACTCGAGGTGAAATGTCATCAACAATCAACAGCTCAACTTGCTTTATCATATTTTCAAGGATAAGATTACCTTTTTTATCCATCTGAAAAAAATGTTTTCATTATTTTACATCCGTGTCATCCCCTTTTGAGATAGATTTCATGACGAACCATTTTGCCCATCTGCGCGATACATCTGAAATAACACTTGAGCACTGGATCAGGTGGAAACTCTCTTTTTGCAATCTGTGCTAGAGTTGCTGTAATGACACAATCGTATGACTTAAATTCAACATTTCTACACTATTTGATCACGTATACCTTCGCTGATTCCAGTTTTCGTCTTGCACGTCTTGGTAAGCGGCTTTGTGAATCCTTTTAATTCTTCTATGTTCATTTTTTTCTTTAAAATATACGATTAAATTACTATTTTACGAATTTCAAACATGAAAATATGTAAATTAAATGCAATCGTTACACATTGGACGAGAGGGTAATGTTGCACAACGAGCAGGACCATGAGACACGTGAACACGGCAAACTTCATGTTTTTCAGAGTACTTGTACTATGCCGTGTCCTAAATCAAATGGAATAGTCGATCGCCGCGTCGGCAGCAGCAGTATTGGCGTCGATGTCTCCACGATATGGTCGTCTAAAGAGTCCGAAAAATTCGTACCGAAAGTGTTTTTATATCTCTTGGCAAATGAGCCATTATGTATGTTGTTCGGCGAGTCGCGAGGCAAAACTATATGATTTATTTAACGTGCGATGGACGATGTATGCATAATATCAAAAAATAATACATGTATGCGCGCGATTAATACGACGGCTGACCGGTGAATCGCATTTCAAGAAAGATCAACAATTTAATCTACGAATGAGGATGTTTTTTTAATGCGAAATACACTCAATGACCAGCAATTTAATAAAGCTTCTTAAATCTTTAAAAATTTGTAAATGACAGTTCTTCTATGATTGCATCGTGTAACAGAATGAAATAGTTACCGGGTTCTTGTGCAATCAAATCTATACAATGGTATAACTCATTACTTTGAATATCATTGCACGCATGAAAACACATTATATTGTTAACTGCATAATATTGAAGTTCTAATATTTTTATTCTTAAAAAATCTTAAAATATCTTTGTCATATCTATAGGCCCATCCGCCGACGATTACATATCCGTTTTTGAAAGCAAAATTAAGTTTGTACACTACATGTAAATTCAGTGTAGTGGGTGCCGCCAATGTCTATGACATACGCGGCAGTAATAACAGCAGTATACGAACTAGTAAAGGTAGAGCCCCTACTTTACTCTATTTACGTTTTTTGTTCGGAACCGAATAAATTTACATTTAATGTACATAGGTATGGGGTTTTCGGATTAAGTCAAGGCATTTGTCTACAATTATAATAGCAGGTTGCGTGCTCAATTATACACCCAGTCAAGAAAAATGACTCTTCTAATTAATATCTTATAAGTGGTAAATAGTATTATTTTGAATTAGATAGAATTGACCAGAGAAGTAGGGTCATAAATAAGATAGATCATCATAAATCAGATCATCATAGATCAGTTATAAATAAGGTGGTGGCACTTCGCGCGCTCGCCCGCCCTGTGCCAGGTCAATTGTTATAAAAAAGACCGAAAGCAGTTGTTTTTTTTTTACACACGGTCAATCGGCATACATTGTATTTGATTTGTACATGTGTTATTACGCTATTCGCATTTTACAAGTGTGTGGACTCAACTTACACATTTCCTTCTACTTGACGTGGCCTGTTTAAGAGCTTTTAAACAGTTGAATTTGTTTATAAATATCCCAATAATAGACAAAGCTAAAAATATTGGGTACTAGAGTATCATTTTGCAAATACGTCTTCACATTTTTCGTATAAATTGAACGTGAGTTTTACATATGAGTGATTCTGACTAACTTTTGAAATAACGCCTAAAAAAATTTTTGATGAAAAATTTAGCGGCACAGTATCCGGAATGAATTTTTCTTGAATATTATCAACAAAGAATCCCAAAAATAACTTTGGGCTTTATTTTCCTCCATAGTCCATTTGGGAAACCCGATTTAAATGTGGGTCAAAATAAAACTTCTTCAAATTTTCGAATGACACCGATCTAGATGCGCTTTTGATATGTTATAGTACATGGTAAAAAAATCCTAAAGCCAAAATTTTACTCCCCATCCCCCCCTCCTACCCCCTCCACCCCTATAAACGTCCATTCTTTATTTATATTCATTCTGAAGCCCTGAAGTAATTAAAAAATCTGAAAAAATTCATAATAGTACATATCAACAAAACTAAGCACCTTGAATTTCTTCAGATTTTTCGAGGGCTTCAGGCCTTCAGATAAAATAATTAAAAATTTGGAAAATTTATATACGGCGATACGAGCCAATATCAAACTCGAAAATTTTTTTCTCTGTTTTATGCATTGAAAAACATGACCTTAAATTTCTTTGGATTTTTTCAAGTTTCCTTATGCACTTTTTGAAGCGAAAAAACCCCTTTTTCTTTCATGTGTTTTCATGTGACATTACTTATATCATCCCGCACATAATTATCTACGTAGGCGAATTGCGTAGTCATTATAAATGAATTAAATGTAAAATTTTTTTTTTACGGCCTTGCCCTTGATGATATAGCAAAATTTTTTAAATAAAAAAAGAAAGTGTGTGAAAAAAAATTATTTGTTGAATAATTTATTTATTCATGATAAGAAAAAAATTTTTCATGAAAAAAAATATATTTATAAAAATTTTTCATGAAAAAAAAAAATTGTTTATAAAAATTGTTTATAAATTTCCCATGAAAAAAATTTTTTTTATAAATTAATTAATTTATTCATAGTAGAAAAAAATTTCATGAAAAAAAAATTTTTTTCAAAAATTTTTAAGTGATTAACGCAGGATTATCGAATGTTCAATCCAGCGTACAATTCTTATTAAATAAGGGACAGAGTTCTGGTTGGGCTCATTTTGTTCGTCTTTTCCAGCCCTTTTTAAACATGTATACAGATATAAAAAAAAACAATAGTCCATTGTAAAAAATGAAAATGTATAAAAAAAGCTAAAAGTTCAAATAATCCAGTACGCGCGGAAAACATTCTGGGAAATTTCCAATTTAGGAGGATCAAGTTCAGGTCACAAATTTTTCTAAAGTATGTGAATAAAGGAAGGTAACATGATAATTTCAGATCATTTGGTTAATAGTCCATTTTTTAAGAAGCTATCGAAAATTTATTTTATTCGCAGTACGTTTTTTGACTCAAGAGTAAAATCGATTTTCAAACGTGCGATACAAAAAGGACGGGCCACCAAAACGCTCAAAAATAAAAGTGTAGATCTCTCAAGTCTTCTTAAAGACCCTGATAAAATTTCAGAACTGTGCATGGTAAATTACCTGACTTACACATCAGTACGTGCAATTTTAAAAGTTAGTCAGAAACACTCATATATGAAATACTGTTGGAGCCGGGAAAAAATTCCTAAATTTTCATATAATTTTCAAGAAAATTTTATTGAAAATTTACGTAGAATTTAAATAAATTTTGTATAAAAATCATGTAAAAGACACAAAAAAATCAAATAAATTTCTTATCTATATTATATAAAGCGCTTTCGGGAGATCGTTTTGGAAAATTTTTGCAATCTATTTCCAAATATTTCGTGTAAATTTTTTTTTATAAAATTTACATGAAATTATTGTGAAATATGGATAAAAAAATTGGACAATTTCCATGTACATTGCACATGCTTATCATATACAGTTCATGTGAAAATCGTGTATAATATTCGTAACCTATTTATATGAAATCTACATACATTTCACGAATAAACTTTCACTAGGGGATGCTACCTGCGTGGCGATGACAGAAACAAATTATCCAGGTATGAGATGGCGATGAACGAGAAAAACTCTATACTTTCATCATGCATAGCTCGTGAATCGATTATAAAACTAAGCTATTTTACACTTCGACGTGATGTTAGAGCCTATTGTGTGTATGGGCCTACAACTGTGTAACTCACTTCCTCTTCAGATAGTCTGGAAAGAAAAACAAATTCACTCAGTGCATGTGAGCTACGAGTCCTCTACCAGCCGAATCTAACATTTTTAAACGTTTTATTTGTTTTCCTTTACTAAAATAATAATTCGATATTTTAAGGATATCTCTAATTTTCAAAGACCTGCTAAAATATATTTTTACTCCAGGAGTTTAGTCTCAAAAGAACGTAGTTTCGACCCTTTATTCACCGCGCCTGAATGGCTATTCTCATTTTTAAAAAGTTCTCAAAAATTTATAAAAAGAGCCACACGTATTCTTTGACAAATATCTAAAAATTTTTTATTCTTTGCATTGTTTGACTGAAGTTGATTTTTTTTTTTTTTTTTTTGGATAAATGATTGTAAAATTGAAAAAATAATTTTTTTAAACGTGAATTTCTCTTGAAAACTGTTTATTCTCACACTTTTAATTATTATAATTTTTTATCTCGAGTTGAATCTCACAGGGTGAACAAATCGCCAGCTGAAGTAGCAGGAATTTCTATCATTCCGGAGGAAGCATGAACACTTTCAGCCTCTGGGCGATATCGACACTGTTAGCATCAGTACGTTTAATTAAAAATCCCTCAATGTAAATGATTTACCTAGCAGCAGCTCGGCATTGCCGTAGGTTATTGACTGTACACAGTTTTTAATGTTAATTAGGTTATCAGGCCTCTATCTGCGGTAATGCAATGCAGACAAGACCCATGGTAGAGCCGGAGCAAGCCCCAGACACTCTACCGAGTTTCAAAAATCAGTTTGAAATTCAAGAGGTCATATAGACCTCCTATTAGATTTCAATCTAATAAGAACAGATACTACACTTTGATCATAGCCAAATAGGCCGTGAAAGCGATGCCAGTTGCTAAATTTCAGTGGGATATAAAGCCAGGCTTTATTTTTTCACGTTCGGATTCGATTATGACATCTAGCGGTTGAATCCAAAGCTCGCGTCGCCGCTTGTTTCGCAGCTGTACTTCAGACAGGCATAATGAAAGACTTGTTAAACAGGGTTTTATCCCATAGATCGTTTGAAATAAAGCAAAACAAATCAAATTAGAGAGCCCTGCGCAACTTACTGGATTGAACGATGTTATGTCTCCTGAATCCACGAAAATTTTGAAAAGAACAACATCTTATGTTTTTTAGATTACTCTTTGCAATAATGCAAAAATAGTTTAAATTAACGATTTCATATAAGAGATTGCAAATTGTTAATCAAGTTAATTTTAAATACCACCATTGGAAGGAGAACTCTCAATAACATAAGACGAAGTACTTTTCATAATTTTTTTCGTTTCAATTAAGATCATAGTAATAGCGAAAAGTTGCCTATCAAAATCGTGTTTGAGCGTTAATGGGCTAAAGCATTCCTCTATATATTATGTCCTTTACAAAACGTTGAAATCAGCTTCGTGGCATACTAGGTGTATACATTTTTACTTCGCTGTGCGGCATGACGAGTCAGATTAATTTTAGGCTTCTACTTCTACAGAAATCGATTAGTGGCGACTTCACTGGATTTGTTCTGCTCCGACTGAAGCGGTAGCACTGGTATAGCAATCAATAGTCACACAACCGTTCAGACGAAGTCTCACCCAATCGGTGTTATGTAGAAGTAGCTTTGGTGTGCACGCACTGGGCACTGGATTCTTTCCAGGAGCTGACGCGCAACAAATTGCAGATTCTCTGCCGTGAAATGATTGTAGACCAACTGATAAACAAGGATTTGTATCGTATTTTTTGGGAAGCTACTCAGCTAAGGTCTCGGCATATTTTTTGAAGTATTTTGAATTGTCCTTTATTAATATTGCATACCTTCCATAACATCAAATAAAAAAAATTGAAAAATGTAATGATTTTCTTAATTTAACCTTTTTTTGGATTTCCAATTTTATTTCATTATAATTTTCTGATTCTACCTTCTACCAAAATAACTGAAAACATCAAAATATAAAAGAAGAAAGATCTTTAAAAATTTTTCTAAATGTAATCTAAATGATTACTGTTGAGATTGTTGCGATTCTCATTGTAATGAAATAGGCATCTTCTTTATGAATGAAAGGAAACTGTACTTCTCTATGTATCTCTATAATCAATAGTCAATTCAGCTGTAGCCCATCATTTTGGGGCTATTACTTTTTAATTACATAATTATAATTTTTTTATCAAAAGCTGCATCAATTCTGTATTTCAGAAAAGGAACAACAAGGTCTAAAAAATTAGTCAACAAATATAATAGAATTTTTTTTAATTTTTTCCGATCACGTACGTGAAAACGTAGCCTCGCGATTGTAATGATTAACTTGTCAATTTTTTTAATTCTCAAAAAACGGATTAACAAAACGTACCGGTTTCTGTCGACTACCGATCGGATACCTGTAAGGCCAACGCCCTTTCATGAACATTTCGCTGTCTCTCTCTTTCTCTTACGAGCAGCAGAATCTTATAAGCATGAGTTGCAACGCGCACCTACATAAGAGTAGAGGGCATAAAAAATCGTTCACACGGCCGTCTGGTAAAGTTCATATCCAACACATGCATGCACGATCCTTTCATTCACAGATCTCTAAATGTATAATAAGCCAAGGAAATTGTACAGTGTATGAGACATATGTTATGGCATTGCTTAGAAAATAGAAAGAGAGAGAAAAAAAGAGGGGGGATATGACAGAACGACGCGCTCGTGTAGCAGCCGTGGCACACCTGCATGCTGTGCTGCTTGCTTATGGCATGGGCATGTTTGTGCTTTTATACACCAGTCTGGAATCTGCAGTGCAGTGCACGCCGTTGCCATACACACACATAATAGCGCAAATCCGCAACGATGTTGTTGTTTTTAACTCTTATAGACCGATAAGCGCATTGTGCAGCTCGTCGAATTTAACGACCTATCGCGAGTGAATCGTAACGTCAAAAGTATGCGCCAGCCTCGACGACGCTTTATCCGCTTACGTACGCACAAAGTGGAAGGATTGGAGTCCAGTACGCTACCGCGATAATATACGCGCGTACTTTATTTATCCTAACCTGCCGCCGTCCTCTGACTCATGTGCCATGCAGCACAACGCCCTTCATAGTCCAGCACGATTATGACCAAGTGCGTATTACGAGGACACCGCAGATTTTTCAACTACGTTTTTCACTGACGTTTGTTCATACGCATCCTCGCAGGATGTTTATGGGACGGGCAATGCTTTTTGCCTCTCTTGTGTTAGTGATGCTTGTTCAGGACAATGCCCTGGCACAGCAAAGTATCGGGTGCTTCAAGAGTTTAAGTTTAGATCCTGATTTACCTATAACAGTGGCAAGGCGAGTAGGTACACCTATAGAATGTATCGCAGAGTGCAAAGCTAGGCATTACAAGTAAGAACATTCTTTTCCTCTAATTTTTTATTTCAAATTTAAATTTAAATACTATGAAATAAAATAATTCCCAGGTTTTCTGGTATGATGCATGGCTATCAATGCTTTTGTGGAAGTCAATACGGTAAAGCAGGACCATCAGATGAATGTAAAATACCATGCGTCAATGATACAACATCAATATGTGGTTCCGATGAAGCAATAAATATTTATTCTACTGGACAAAAAGGTATACTTTCTTTGAGTCTGAAAAAATAAAAGGCGAATACATTTGTTGAAGTTTTTTTATAAATTTTAGGACCAAGTCCTCCTCGAAGAGTAAAAATTATATCATATTCTCAGGACTCATTAGGAGTCAGCTGGTTACCACCTGATATACCAAATGGCAAAATAATCTCTTACACACTTAAAGCTATCCCTCTGAGAACTAATGCTCAGTTTCCTTTATTACCTGTTCAATCTGATGTTCAAGGAGAAAGTGCAAACATAACTACTTTATACGGCTTACATGCTGGTACAGAATACAATATCACCATTGTGGCCTTTAATTCACAAGGTTTCAGTGAAGAAGCGTACACTGTTGATTGGACTCATATAGGACCTCCCGAAAAACCACCCAAACCAAAAATAATTGATAAGACAGAAAAGACTATAACAATAGAAGTACCAGAAGGCAGAAGTGAAAATGGTCCTTTAACTTTTTATCATATTGTAGTAGTGCTACCTGGGGTTGTGCCTCCCAAAAGTAATGATTTAGCTTATGAAAATTATGATGTGGCTAGTAGAGGTGGTTTAGGATACTATGTAACAGGAAAATTTGATACATCAGACTATGGAAGAAACAAAATCTTTGAAGTTGGAAATGGTAAACTAATTGGAGGCTATTACAATGCTCCATTGGATATGAAAAATGGACAACCACAGGTAAGTTCTATTTATTAATAATACAATCATTACTATATACACCTAAAATATTGTTGTATTGTCTGTAGATTGGTGTTGCTGTTGAATCTAGAATCAGAGGAGAAGTACAGTACAGTTATTCAGATTTGACCTCTAGTAACCACAGAAGTATGGCTCATGGGGCAAAAGATTCAGGAACTAATGCAGCTAATATTATTTTATGGGTTCTTATAGTATTATTAAGTTTAATATTGTTAGCTTCAGTGCTTGCGTTTTTGATGCTGCGAAAAAGACTACAAAAGGTTTGTTTTATTTCCTAATCACATATACCTAAAACGTATGGAAATAAGTATTAATCCTAATTATTTTATTTTAGGTGCAAATGCATAGACTACCAGAACAACAAGAATTAAGTCTCCAAGGACCTTCGTTTGAAGTGGATAATATGGCATATATTCCAGAAGATATACCTGAGAGGGTAAATCACTATCAAGAATTAAAAAGCAAAGTTTGGAGTATACCGCTGAACGCTTTGAATTGCAATGTTAATCCTACTAAAAGATTTCGATTTGGTACTATTCACAGTGGAACCGTACAAAAAGATAACTTTAACATACCGGTTTCAATTCTTAAAATTTCTGATACTCAATTGAGGAATTCTGAGAAACGGTAATTATTAAAAAATATATTGATATTTGTACATCGTATTATTATTAAAACTTAAAAACTCACTAATAAATTAATTTTCAGGAAAATGTTGAGAGAATTGGACACATGCATAAAATCTGGTTCTTACAAGTATCTCTCCAGTCTTGTTGGCAATTGTGAAACGCCTGATACACTATATGTAGCATTTGAGCAACCAACTCAATGTTTAAAAATGCGATTATTAGCTGCACGTTCTGGTGATCATTTCCCTCACGAGTACATATTAAAGATTGGTGCTTGCATCGCGGATGCTCTCAGATATTTGGAAAGTCTCAAAGTTGTGCATACTTGTGTTTGTGCAAGAAGTGTTGGTCTTAACAACGATTGGTCTCCTAAAATTATGGGACATGGTAAATTTTATTTCTATTAATTTAAATTGAAAAGAAATTAATGAAATTCTACAAATAATACGTTTACTTGAAGGAATATCAAAACATGTACTAGAAGACGCTAAATATGCTCGTTGGACAGCTCTTGAATGCTTTGAAAACATAAAAAAACAGAATGGACCAAGTATGGTTTGGGCTTTTGGTGTCTTATTGTGGGAAATGTTTAGTCTTGGTGGTACGCCTTATCATCATCTTGAAATGGATAGTGATGTTGAAGAAGCTTTAAATCGCAATGAACGCTTGCAACAGCTACCTGATGTAACTGATCCTGTGTATGAAGTTATGAGTTCATGTTGGCTAGCTGATCCTGAAGAAAGGCCTACATTTGATGAACTAATACGACTGGTAACTATAATAATAAAAAATCGAACTTTCCAAAGTTATTAGAAACTAAACAATGTTTCTTTTATTTTGTAGGATACTCTAACCATTCTTCCAATTACGTCGATCACCGAACCATACAGACCAGAATTAGAATTAAATTAATCTAGTAGATAATGCTTCCATATCAAAGTTTTTATACTGGATAAAGGAGTAAGTTTCTGTACTTAAGATTAATTCAAGTCATTCGTCGAAAATAGTTCTTTTATTACATTTTCATTATTATTCATTATTATTTTTATATTTTATTCAATATAAAAACATTTTCGATATAGATTCAAAAGAAATTTTGACAACATGATTGTATCATAATGTAATTAGAACTTTCGATCAAAATATCCGTCCATATTTTATAAGTCTAATTAAGAACCAATTTTTAATGTTGTATAGACTGATTTTTACTGTATTTTATAAGAGTACATTGAATGTACTCTAATTCTGTTCCATGGCATTTGGAATGTGCTATGCTTCAGCATTTGTATGCTTCAGCATTTGTATGCTTCAGCAGGTTGCAATTCCTGTTTCATATGTCAAAATGTGAGTACATCCTATACACCTTCATTTCCTTTAGTTTTTTTAAATCTTAAATATTTTATGTTGAATGATGTGACATTTTTTGTTAATTATGCTGTAATTAGTACATTTATAATTATAATTGATAGTGTGTGACTCGTGTTAATTTAGTTAAAATGAAATTATACTTTTAACTATTCAATATTATCTCAGTATTGTGGCATTTAAGTGTTAACTTGTCTACTGCCTTCTACGAAAATATTGGTTTTATAAAAATCAACACTTTTTATACCTACGTCGATTTTGCTATAATGTGTACAAATGTTTAGAAATGAATAATCTTTTTACACTCAATACTTATACACAAATGACTTTCAATTTTGAAAATATAATAAAACTTATGTCATAATGCTAAATATTTTCAACAGTTTTACAGCAATAAGATGAAATTAGTTTTTAGCATTCAATGAACTGTACATACAAAATATTTTAAGATGAAGTTTTTTCATTGATGTACATGTAAATATAGTAAGTAGCAAACTTAATTATTGCACTTACTTTTTGTATTGTATTTTACATAAAATAAAGTTTGCAACTTTTAATCAATCAAGAACATTTGTTATTTAATACTTTCCAGGTAATAAAAGTAATTAGTCATCGATAATCATAATTAATAAAACAAATTAATCTTTGTGAAATATATTTTTATATATTTTATTTATGTGTAGAATCAATAGTATTTCTAAGAATTTCTATAGGTAACATTTAACATTTATTAACATAACATTTGAAACATATAATTGGAGTAAAAAATCTTAGGCACTTACAAGGCATCAATTTTTACATCTCAAACGGTATTGTGTCACATTTGTAATATACCTATTTATACACACCAATTGAATTTTTACCGTATATCGATTTAGAAAAATATACATAGAGCCTCGTTTAAGAGCATTTAAATTAACGTCATGAATAAAAGCTCGCACTAATATCTACGATACAAGCAAAATAGATAAGATCTATACAAAGTTGTACTTTATAATTAATTATAATACTAATAAATATCTATAACGAAACTTTCGACAGTCATAAAGCTTACGAATTTACTGGCATTTCGAAGTATTTTACATTTAACTACAATATATAGCATTGACTATAAATTGGTTTACAAACGACAGCGCGTCAGTTGACCATCACAACTTTTTAAACTATTTCTATATATATAAATATATATATTTTTGGTTTACGTCACACGATAGTCGATATAAATTTTATATTCTTTCTTTCTCTCTCTTTGGAATGATTTGGGGCGTCTTTTGAAAATCCAATAACTAGAATGGAAAACTTGGACTAATATCAGGTTGGCTGGGAGGAGAATTTGCTGGAATGGGAATTGAGAACTCTGTTGCCGGCGCCACCGCCCACTATCGGTCCGCCGAGACTGAACTTGCCGGCGTCTCGCTTGGCGCACAACAGTTGACGATAAGCCTCTCGGTAGAGCTTATTGGTGCCCGCGTAAATGAAGGGATTGACGACGGCCGACGCCCAGGCCAGAATCGACGCAATCACGTTTAGACTCGGACTGTCGATGTCGACGACGTTGGCTATCATCAGCGGCAGGAAGCAGAGCAAGAAACACATGAATATGATGAGCATGAGCTTGGTCACTCGGGAGTCCTCTCGCTTCTGAAAGCCGGACTTGTTGCCGCTCTTGCGCAGCTGCACGTGCTGCTGCTGGTACTGCTGCTGATTATTGTTGTTCTTGGCCTGGTGGGCCTCGAGGTTTTTGCGACTGGTGCGCACCTTCCAGTAGATGCAGGCGTAGGACACGATGATGACGACGCAGGGCAGCAGGAATCCCACGGCGAAGAGCAGCTTCTTCGGGCTCTTGCCGTTCTTCTTGAGGATGGTACAGCTGAAGGTGTCGGGATCGAGGCCCAGAGTGCCCCAGACGCCGAGCAGCGGCGGCACCAGCAGAGAAAAGCTCAGCGTCCAGATGGCCACGAGCATCAGGGCGATGCCCCTTTTCGTGTAGATACGGCTGTAGATTTCCGCGCGCGAGATCAACACGTATCTGCAAAGACAACGCGAAATTAAGTTAATCGATCGATCGCAGCAATCGTGCGATGTTATAACGTAACAATATTCACCTATTGACGGTGATGGCAACCATACTGAGCAGCGAGACAGCAACGTTGCCGTAAAAAAAGAGCGGAAAGACCTGGCAGAGCGTGTCGCCGAGCACCCAGGCTTCGTTGAGATATCGACTGGCAGTCAAGGGCAGATTTACGGCTGAGAAGATGAAGTCCGAGCAGCTGAGACTGATGACGAAGGCCGTGGTGGCGTTGCGTCGCAGACGGGTGCAGCGCCACAGGGCCACGACTGTGATTAGATTGCCTGTTGGAACGTATCATAATATTGAACTTTATAATATTCACGAGGGACTGCTTTATAATGCGTACACACGATATAATGAACTCATTGAAGAAAGCGAAAAATTGGCAATGTCGGAGGATCATCTTTTTCTTTCGCCGAGGATATTTGCGAGGGCCCGCCATTCAATGGCTAGCCTTGTATACGTGCACGGCATAATAAACGCGCATGAATATGTACGTTACTGTCGGGATGAGCGAATTTTTATCTCTAGCTGCACATCATCGTTCCGAGAAAACGATCTCATATTCGCTCGAGCTCACCCTCCCAGCGCGATGCGTGCTTATACGTACATTTTTTTCATTTTTCATCGGCGCGAGCACAAGTAGCCGCATTATAATGAGGAACAAGGATCGTTGTGTCTTTTGCAATCGATTTTTCCATGGAACAGCCCTTCGCGTATAAAAGTGCCAAACAATTTATTAGGTAGGGCAAACGCGCAAAGATATCGCATCGACGACGCATACCGCCACTGCTGCAGTAACGGCCCGTATGTGTCTACGTACGCAATTGCTCGGATAATTAAAAGTGGTGGCGACTACTCGAGGATAATAGCAATGCACGATACGAGCCCGGCGTGAAATATATTACAATATATATCCGTGTATAGGATGTATGGTATATTAAGCGGGCGCGACACCTCCCACGCAGCACGCGACGACGACGACTGCCCGTACCTACATACGAATAGCACTCGATTTGTCACCGGGGCTGCAGCCATTGCTCTCCTGCACGCGCAAATATGTGCGTTATATGTTTACGGCCGTTTCATCGCGCTGCAGTTCGGGGCCGGCGCAACGAACGCATGCCGCAGTGGTGTCGCTCTGTGCGAGCGATGGCCATTTAATTGTTGTCGCGATATTTTTACCCGATGGATGTACCGCGAGCTTCATTGCGTACGTCGCTTCCAGGAGATGGTAAAAAAGAGAGCAGACGGCTTTCGTGCACTCCGGAGCTCGTTATTTTACCGCTGCTAGACTTTTTCATTTTCAAAATTAATCGTGTTTCACGGCTATCTTTCCAAAAATGTACGCACGCAATGCTAAATTTATTCTTGTAGCTTGACCGTACACCGTGTCTCTCTCTATTAAAAGTCTAATGACTCGAATCGCGGTTCGTTGTTCTCCAAATTCGCACCTTTTTCCGTTTTTTTTTTCGTCGGACGGACTAACCGGATGTTCGTAAGAGCAAAAAAAAATATTCATCGTTAAGTATGGATCATCGATCTTTATCGCGCTGATACAGTAAGGAGCTGTTCCTTGCTTTTTTCTTTCTGTTTTTTTGCGCCACAATGCTATTGTGCAGAGTTCAGTACATACGAAGCCCACTCGTCTGATTAATGACGCATAGACGCCGTACGCAGCTGACGAGATTTTAACCGATACATTCTTTTTTTATTTAATTTTCTGAATCAGCAATCATCAAAGCGACTCGAAATTTTATCGTACCATTGACAAACTTCAATTGTTTTACTTCGAGATAAACGTTCATTTTTTATCTTCAAATTGTGTTGAAGCTTAAATTGCTCAACTCGAAATTATGTAAAAAAAGAACTGAAAAAATAGCCGACGATCTGTAGATAGTCATCATGAAAGCTCGCGTGAATGGTAGGTATATCGAATGCTCGAGCTTATCGATAATGTGAGCGTCCGTCAAGGGCGCACGCCTCGTTCTCATTATAATGTAAAAATCGCCGCATTATAATACTCTCGGCTGTACATCGTCCACACACACTTTCTATGGTTTGTTTGTGCGAACTCTTCCTTTTCATCGACATTTAAATTCTTAAGACGACGTTCACGCGCGCGCGCGACACTCGTCTCGTTGAACTTCCTGTATAAAAAAGCCCGTTTCCATGTAATTCGCTCGAAAGTTTAAATTCGCCTCTCCTCGTATTTTTTATATCATCATTTCTCGCCGAGAAACCGCGTGGAAAGAGCGAGAAGAAAAAAGAAAAACATTGACATACGTTGAGTCACTCACGGGCAGCAGCACCCGGAGGAGTGTGACATGTCTCTCCTGCCCTCTTGTAAGACGTAATACGACAGATACACAGTAGTTTCTCTCTCTCTCTCTCTCTCTCTCCCTCTTGGCCGGAGTCGCGCGAGGAATCTTATTAAGCTTATTTAACGAGGCGTGTGCCGTAGCTCGAGTCGCAGCTTTAATTGACCGCTCGCGCGCCTTCGTACAGTAATATCAATTTGTTCGCTCGACATCTTACTGTCTTCGTGTAAATATCGAGCCGTTTGAAAACCACATGCAGGACTATATAATGAATACACAAAGATCTTGTAGGCCTTCTAGATGTAAACCCTTTTTTTCGTTTCATATATCTTAGTCCACACATTCACACGCAAAAGGTGCGGATTAATATGGAGGATCGACTCGGAAATCGGTCAATGACGCTTTACTGCACACACGTGTTACTTGGATATCGCGTGATTTTCCCGCGCGACATTCACGCGAGCTTGTTTTATTTTCGGATAGGGCAGTGACAAACGACGGCATCTTTTTGACACTGAAAGTCGATCGAGGTAAATGTCATATATTCTATAAAGAATCGAGATCGCTGTAATAATTATTCTAGCCTACATCGGCAATTAGGCCTGCGCATTTATGAAACGCTCATAATAAGATACATGTATGAGCGATGGCCCATATGCATAATCATCGTGAGACCTCGATAGCGCACGAGACTTTTAATATATATAGAGAGAGAATAACGCATTACACTCGTAGAAGCGTCGAAAGCGTAATAGACGAAAAAAAAGGGTGAACCCCACCGCCAGGCAGCGCTTGTATCACGATGATCGTTTTTAATAAGCGCGATATCTTGATCGTACGCGTCCACGTACATATCGTGCGAAAGCGACAATGAGCGAAATTAGGTCGCTCGCATGCGGAGTGCGTTCGCTTGCATTAATAATAATAGTCCATCTAAAGAAGAAAAATTTGATCCATATTTCCCGGTATTTACAAAGGTGTTGTCGCTCGGGCAATTTTCGATCGATCGCTCGTGCACGGAGAAAGTCACTCCTATAGCACACATCTCGCTCGTGGCTTTTGCGTCCCTCGAGCGTTGCAATGCGATCGGCAAATAGGTACGTTGCTTATGTATACGTCGTGCAACGATCAAGAGTACATATTTATCGTCAGGACGCTAAACTATTCAAATTTCCTCGTAATGTCCCGTGTAACGCGCGCCGAGAAATACAAGACGGAACGCTGAGATGACGAGTCGGCTTACCTAGAACGCCGACGATGCTGAACACAATCGCCGATATGGCGGCGAATATGGTGAGGGACCTGGGGAACTGCGTCGCGGGATGCCCGCCGATCGACGCCGCCGTCGTGCTCTGCTGCAGCGCCAGATGCATTATCGCCTCCGTCGTCATGTTGAGCTGCTCGTCCATGCTGACGAAGATGTCGATAAGGCCAGCCTCTTGCCAACTCGAATTCTCACTTAATCCAGAGCGTTTTCCCCATTACGGTATATTTGAGCGACAACTGAGGCCTGGAGCTGCACCTGAAAATACAATTTCACGTTGTTTTTATACGTGACGTTTGCTACGGAGATCATTTTCAGGTCTCTATATGCGTAAATATTGCAAACCGCCAATTGATATAATATGATATTTGGTTTGAAAATTTGCCGAGTCTCAAGCTTCGAGACTTTTTGTACGCCACCGAGTTCGATCGTCTTTCTCCAAGCGCGCCCATTTGCGTGTATACGTATGGTCGAGACCAAAAAGTCAAAGTTTATTTTGTTATTTATAAAAAAACACGCAGGGTTATTGGCCAGATCGCATGTGTTGGGGCATTTATTTTAGGATTCCATGTTGACTTTTTTGCTTTCACTTGACATCTCTCGGTACCATTTCGAATTGATTATTCGAGTTCATGCAATTATTGTTCTCTTTCGTCGACTCAAAAAGTAATTGAAAATGAAAAAGACAGCATCTAATACAACAGAGATGTTGCAAGATTTTCATCGAATGAGGGAATGTATCTTCACTTGCTCCTTCGAGATCTTCTACCGGAAATCGACTTAAATGGCAGTATATCCAAAATCCGCATGGACCGTCTCCCTTGTATATATTGATATATATGTCTATTTTCATTCGCGTTTGGTACGACATAATATACTATTTCACTCGGTAGAAGCGCGTGGAATGTCACACGTCATCGAGGAGAATATTTATTACAACTGTATATCATACGCTGTATTCGTAAGACATGCAAGACACATTTCGAACAAATATATAGCTTGTAATTTCAATTTTCCCCCTTTTTTCTTCACAAAAGTCGACGACTCGTCTAGCATTGATCCTAACTTATTGACGGAAATAATTCGGAAATTAAAAATTAAAAAATAAAACAAACGTAAATTATCGTATAAACAAGCGCCGCTGCTCGATCGGTGGACGGGAGCATTTTTCGCGTATGGCAAAGCCACCAAAAGCGTGAGAAAGTATATCGCCAAGCCGGATTATATGCTTCTCTGTATTATATGTATTGTATGCAACGCGAAGATCTTAAATGTTCCGCGAAATCAGCAACTCGGCTCTCGATGCTGCGCCGAGCTGCGCCGTGGCCTATGTATACTGTGAAAAAAGCCAACTCAAGAGTTACTTTTAACACTAAACATGTGGTTGACAGATTTCTGCAGTTTTCGAGCTGCGACGAGGCTTAACGCTGGCAACGCCACTGCTCTCACCATCATGCACTTGTCTCTCTGACGCGCTTCACTTCACATTATATGCGTCCAAAAGATCATAGCTTTTTGATAAATTATTTACAAAGAAGGGCTTACAAATTCTGCCTCTTCCGGATGCTACTAAACCTTCGCAATAAGATGAAATTTCCATATCGTTACATCTGAACCCTTTTGAACTTTCTCGGTAGTAAAAGATAGATCGCTGTAATTGATAAAGAAGACTTGACTCATCCATTAATCGTACTAATTCCACTAAAGCTCAAAGTTTAGTCTATCTTCAACGAGCAACTAATTTTATTTGCATTTCTCGCGAGCAAGATAAAAAGGTATCACGAACACGCTGGTTTCAAAATGTCATTTGTCTCAATGGCACGTATGGCTTTCGGCTGATACACAAAGCTGTGTATACATCATCGTATGTGCACCTTTCGCTTCCGAAATACGTATACCCTATCGAGAGTGTGTCTGGAGCTGTTTAAATAAAAATACTTGTGCCAACAAACAGAGAACAAATATTGATCGAGCCAAAGTAACTTTTCATATCGACTTTATCTGTCTCTCTCTCGTTCCACTATTAACGCCAACAGAAAATGTAAATTGACTTCCGATTGTCAATAATAAAATTCATATGCACTGGCTGAATTTCTTTCAGCTTTACGCGCGCGCGCGTATGCAAACATTTTTCAAGCGTATCGCACTTATCAGTCTCTCGCGTAAATGATGTAAGTTGTCTACACTGCCCTCGATACATGTTATATTTATATGAAAAAAAAAACGGTAAAAAATACACGAGGCTCGCCCGCGCGCAAATGAAAACTGCATATATGCGCGTGATATTATTCACAAGTTTACGAGCGAGTAATACGAGAAAATTGAAATATTCGATCGATGCTCGAGCGCGTAATTTAATTTTTTCTTTTTTTTTTCGCCGACTAACTTAATGTAATATGATTGGCGACACTGCTGCGTTACGAATGTTATTGGTGATTCGCAGCGCGCCTCGTAGTCGAATGACTTCTTTTTTATCCGCAGAATTAGAGCAGCATATAATACATTGTCCAGAGCGATGGTGATTCGATCGAACGATTGTCTTGGTCGTAATATTCAGCCGAATATAATCGAACGGAATCAATCGCGAGAGTTATTTTTTCACGAATGACAAGCTATAAGATATCGGTCGGTTTTATCGGTATTTTAAAATCTGATTCACGCGATTTATAAAAGATTGGTAATTTCGTTCGATCACTTCGATCTTTGATAAATTTTTACGCAACGCGACAGCGACACACCCGGAAAGAAGGAAAAAAGTTAATTTGCACACGACACGGCCGAGCCAATACGCACACACGTGTGTACGATAGTTACGAAGTGCAATTGCCCAAAAGCGGATTAATTGCAGTTGCGCGTGTGGATGCATATCGATACTACTCGGTACTTTATAGCACCGTCGAAAGCATATTGATAAACGATTGAAAACATAAAAGGCGAGCGCGGTGCCGATCATCAATTCAGTACTCGAGCTTATCATCGCGCTGCAGAAACAAAGACACGAACGCCGCTGTCGCGCATCGAACTCGGTGTTAATGCCATGCGAGAGTCGCGTTTATTTGCACTCCCATCGCATCGAATACAAGCAGAAACGTCAGATTAACATAGGCGTACTTGATTACTTACCGAAACAACGGCAGAACTGTGTGTAGCTTCGAGTGATCGTCGCTGGCAGAGAACGCCTGCACCGCACGCATCGGACAACCGATTCACCGATTCACAAAAAAAGTCCTCGTTGTGTTTTCTTCTTTAAGAACAATCACCTGCACGCACTGTCGTCTTGGTCATGATCGCGTCGAGGCAGATCAACGAACGAACCGCAAGGAACTACGACGGAAAATTCGCGCGGCACTGCCAGAGGAAAACTGCACGGGAAAGTCGCGTGCGTAGGTATACGAGGCTCGATCGTCGAGAGCGAGAGAGGCGGCCTCGTGATACAGATATAGGTACGTAAGGCTATTGTACGTAACGCAACGCAGGCCCGATGCTAACTCGCACGCGGTCACACATTGACTGAGGCGCGCTTACGACGCCTGTGTTTATAGCGGCACTGCGACCTGCGTATACACAGTACGTAGTCATATACCTATTGCTGCCTGTGTGTGGACTCGGCTTACTATCGATGCTGTTAAAACCTACGCTGCGTTTCTGCCACAACTGGCATATACACGCGCTGCATGCGACATACTATAGCCGCGCGTTACTATCCTACGTATGTAGGATGTATTGCTTAACACTTTGCCGGTGCGATACTCTGCTGCTGCTGCTGCTGCTGCTGCTGCTGCTGCTGCCTAAACGAAACGAGATGATAATAACATCACCTACGCGAATTGAGAGCGTTTCGATATGGGACGATGGACGCCACTGCACGAATTACCTTTATCTAGTACATGAAAAAAGAGAGTAAGTAAGCGAGGAGGCGCGCGTCAATTTTTTTCAATCGACCTTACACCGTAATCAACGAGTATCCGCTTGTAATTCATGCATACGTATAGCTGCTGAAGCGACGTTAAGTAACAATGGCTATATCGACGCGCGATACTGCGCCGATTTTTTCGCTTCCAGCTTTTTTTTAACGATTTTACAATGCATCGTCGTAGCTAATTATATACTACATCGCGGCTTATGCGATATAAATATCGCGCATACGTAGCGAGCGACAAGTAAATACCGACGAATAAATCAAGAGTATTCGACAATCGTGCTTGAAAAAAGGAAAATTTGTAAAACAATAAATATCGTTCGAGTAGATGATACAGAGTCATTGGCGCGGGCTCGAGTGGATCGAGAGCAGATCATCCGGTTGTATACTGCATCCGAGCGCTTTGGCCAACCATCGAGCAACTGTCGTTCGTTTGCGCGTGTGACTCGCAACGTTACTCGCCTATACGCACTTTAGATGCGTGTTTGGGTGTCGTGCGCGATACACGGACCTTGTACTTACATCGGAAATTAATTATAGAAGGCAGCGATACAACGAGGCGATGACAGGCGGCCGTGCACGCCGCGCGTTAAAAGCCGGGGTGGAACCTTTACCTCGCGTTCGCGTGCCGTTACATCGAAACAACGATGTCAGAGAGGGAGTTTGTCGCAGTACGTCCGTTTATTTGATCGAGCGGCGCTATTTGAACTTTTGGAAAGCGTCATGTGCGACTAAAGGACCGGACAATGTAACGAGTTTAAAGGGACCTTTTACGTCATTAATCAGCATAACGGTCGAATATCGATCGCGGGGGTCAGTCATCTAAAGCGAACATTGACTTGAGAAATTAAACAATCATCGTCATCATCTGTCAAAGTGAGCATGGAGATACAATGTTTTGCTCGAGTCGTCGCTCAGCCTAGACGTAAAGATTTTTCACAAAGCACTGCACTGCGAGCGAAACTCGTGCACGAGCGATACATAGTCATGGTCGCATTGTCACTTTTGCACCATGTATGATATAATAACACTTGATAAGCTGAGCGTGTCGCAATGACTATCCGATGCCTTCGTCTGACTCACTGTCCGCGCGTAGAGCCGAGCACTGGACGAGACAAAAGCCGAAGTTATTTGTCTGGCATGAAGAAATAAGCAACAGTTTTGTTTCTTAAATTTAAGCGAAAAATTGGTAGAAAATTTCAACCGGAAAAGTTGACTTTCTTCATCGAAGACCAATTTTAGATCGCATGATGTATCTTGTCGAAGCACACGTATGACCTCAATCGTCTTTTGTGCATATGTAAAACGATCGACAGCTTTCGGTGCATCGTTAAATCGCTCGTTAATTCAATCGTTATGTCTCGTTATAAACCCAAAACGAACGATATATTCACTGAATCGGGACGAACAGAGAAGGCATTATTTTACTTATGATTATCGAAATCGAAACGCAAATATAAAAATTAACGAACAATTTTTCAAATGTCCTTCTTACTTTACTATTCATTATGAATTTTCTATCTCGAGATGTTTCAATGCATAATTCTCCACAATGCTCGCTCGATTCGACCGTTGCAACGAGTAACTTTCTGCAACGTACTCTTTTGTGCTTTCGACAATGATTTATTCGATAGCAAGTGCACAAAGTGCATGGCACAATGAGTTACTCGACTTGTTTACTAATTGTCAATATATATTCGATGAAAAAATTCATTTATCTCCCCCTCGTTCTCTTCAAAGCGGCTGAGAGATGAATTTATTATCGCTTGAGTAATATGGTAAAACTTGCAAAAAAGCTAGATCGAGAATGAGAATAGATCGAGATCTTTCAAAACATTTGCAAGCATAAATGAGAAAATTAGAGCGTTTCGATAGCACTTTTGCAATCCGTGATCCGTGTGAGGGATTCTGTCAATAAAATCGCTACCAACAATTTTATTAACTAATTTTATTATAAATCATATACATTAAATATACTTATGAAGCATATAATAATTACACAAAGTATATAATATATAAGAATTTCTGACTTTTGGTTTAAGCCTTACAGTATATCATTCTTGTTCTTAAGTTTTTCTTCGTCAATAAAATCAAATTCTAGATATTATTCCATAAAAATTTTCGAAATGCGATTCGTAATAAAAACTTTGGTTTAGATGGGTATAGGAGCCAATATTTTAGAAGTTTTTAAAAGAAAATTTTACGACAAAATAAAGAGCGACCTTAATACATGTTAATTATTCTTTGATTTGAATCGCATAAAAGTACTAAAATTAGTTATTGTCTTATTGTAAAATGCACTTATAAAAATCAATCACATTTACATGTCATTGTGTGTAAAAAAATCATTTTCAATTCATATTTTATCTTTCATTAAAAAAAAAGGTTCATTTAAAAAATCGATCAACGTTATCGTAATAATATTTTTGTTTCAACACGAGATTGTTAGTCAATTAATTGTATATTTACAGTCTCGTATATTGACACAAGTATCATCATCTATAAATATGTATTTTACCATTTTATGGCACTCATACGTGAGGAATCGCAACGTGAGCTAAGTAAAACATGTAAAAAGTAAGGTATAGTGGTGTGAGAAAAAAAGTAGAAGTATAAAAAAAAACAAATGCCTCTTTGACTGTGAATGAAACCAAAGATTAAAGGATAAACTACTACGGTACAGAGCTTAAAATTATACGAACGCATATAAAAGATCTTTGTTCCAAAACTAAGAGAGTCTTCATCGTGTACTGGTGATATAGGCAATTATAGGCGAT
Organism: Trichogramma pretiosum; assembly: GCF_000599845.2. Lineage (NCBI taxonomy): Eukaryota > Metazoa > Arthropoda > Insecta > Hymenoptera > Trichogrammatidae > Trichogramma > Trichogramma pretiosum. The sequence continues at coordinate 222,124 of NW_019640932.1, read as the reverse complement.
GCGCTTTCATCGCTGAACATATAAATATTTATAATTACATGTATAAACTCTATAAGTACCGATAAAAATACACACACACATGATAATTGTAATCAAGAATTCAGAACAACTCAATTATTACAAGATTAAAGCCGCTTTATAGTTCTAATTGATATGTTTTTGTTTTTTTGCTTTTTCATTTTTTCATCTTCACGCTCGTTTTGTTAGCCAACAACAAAGTGTCCGTGTAAGTCGCGCGCACATGATATTTTCAACACTGGCGATACAGCTGGGCCTTGCTCTCGAAGTGGGCCAGCTCGCGGTCCATCGCCTGGTTCAGACTGTCGACCTCGCCCATGAGCAGATTGAGCATGCGCTCGTTGTCCTTGTAGACGCTCTCCATGCCCTCGAGGTCCTTGTACTTGCTCTGGGTGTCGGCCGTCAGCTCCGAGGCGCGCTGCAGCAGGCTCTTGGTGCGCAGTATGTCGTCCTTGCTCTTGGTGTCGCGCTGCGACAGCGAGTCGCGCACCTGCATGTAGCGCCGGCCCATCAGGTCGGCGTTCGACTGCACCTTCTTGGCCTCCTCGGACAGGTCGTGGGCCTGGGCCTGGATCTCCTGCTTGATGATGAAGTCGTTGCGCACCGCCTCGGTCTGAAGCGACGTTAGTCGGACCTCTGCACAAAAATCACATGGAAAGTTGCATTATGTCGATATCTCACTCGAAGTTTCATTTTTTTACGTAAGTAATCGCGAGTTAAACTATGCCACGTATTTATAGACACGATTTATTTTTATTGTCTGCAAAACTATGTATACACATTTTGCCTATTTAGTTTATGTTAAACAATAAATGGTGTAAAAAACGTAACTTAATCAAACAAAATGGTTATTTTATTGCATAACCTGGAGGTCTGAAAAACATGACTCCAGGCAAAAAATGGTCTAATCTGCGATTACTAGGAAATATCTCACATTTTAAATTTAAGACGCCACCACCAATAAGTTTGTCTACTACCATAAGGTTTATTCCACAAAAGCAAGTAATTGAATAAATTAGCTTACCCAAATCATTGACGGAATTGTAAGTATCGTCGGCTTTTTTCTTGGCCTCTTTCGTGATCTGAGTTATCTCGTGCAGATCCCTCTGGGAGTTCTCGATGTCGGTCTCCGCCTTACCGATGGCCTCCTGAGCGAGCTCTTGACTGGCTCGCGTCTCTTGCAGCAGAGCAGTGACCTTAGCTGCCAGATCCTCCTGCTTCTGGGCGATCATTTTGGCCTCTTCCGCGCGATTGCGCATCTCTTCGGCGAGCGCCAAATCGCTCGATGTTTCTTGAAGGATACGATCGGGATCGCTGAGCGATCCGACGATTTCAGTGATCTGATCGGCCAGACCTTTGATTTGCTCCGGTGTCAATGTTATGCTCTTGTTCAAGACCTCTTGAGCCAGATCGCGGACCTCGGCTGGCGACGGTTGCTCGGCTTCCATGAGTAATTCGATCTTCCTGTTTACGTCGGCCAAATCCGACACCATTTTGTCCGACTGATTGCGGGCTGTTATGGCCAAGTCGAAAGCTTCTTGGGCATCGTGTCGAGCGTGCGCCGCTCCATCCCTGAGACGATGTACCTGTTTAAAAATTCATATTCATTAGTAAAGTACAAGCTCTTCGCGGCGATCGATAAAAAGTAAAGATAAACGCACATTTCTCAAGAGTTGCTCGGCCTCGTCTCTATGATCGCGAATCTTTTCAGCTTGTTTCTTGGCGACTTCGAGGGCCTGACTGGCTTTCGTCTTGGCACCCGAGTCGCATCCCAAGCCACCGCAGACGCCGCATCCAGCACCGCCGCAGCTGTCGCTGCAGTCGTCGACCTTGGAGCCGCAGATGTCCTCGTTGAGCATGGGAATGTGCGTCTTGAGCGCGGCGAGCTTCTCGTTCAGCTTCTCGAGCGAGTCCTTGTTCTGCTTCTGGTTGGCCGCGACGCTCACGCTGTTCTTGAGCAGCAGATTCTCCGTGTTCTTCTTGTAGCGCTCGGCGTCGGCCAGTATGCCGCTGGTCTCGGCGGCCATCCGCTCGGCTTGGCGCGACTGCTCGGCCATCTGCTGGGTGACGTTGAGCGCGCCCTGCACGTTGGACTCCTGGAGCCGATTGGCGTTCTCGCGCAGCTTGATCGCGTCCTCGTGCAGCTTGTCGATGCGGTTCTTGAAGCCCTTGAGGCTGGCGTCGGCTATGGTCACGTGATCCGTCACGCCGCTCAGCTGCGCGTTCAGGTCCTTGAGGATCTCGGCGTAGGCGTTGATTTCCTTGTCGAGGCTCGCAGCCGTCTCCTTCAGTTCTTCGAGATCTTGGCTCTTGACCGAGGAACTTTCGATCAGATCTTTGACCTGCGAATCGGAATAATAAATCAGTAAGCGAGTTCGGTACGAGACAGCAATCGAGTGAAGAATCAGCGAGGCCAATTACCAGGGCTATGCTCTTGTCGATCTCCATGAACTCCTGACTGTAGATGCCGGTCGTGCCGACCTTCTGGATGTTGGAGGCCTCGTCGATGACGTAGAGGGTCTTGTTCCTCAGGCCGTCGAGGATGTAGTCCCAGTTGTCGAAGCACTCGCCGCAGGGCGCGCAGCTGGGCGCGACGCCGATGTAGCTGCGGTCGCACTGGTCGCACTTGTCGCCGCCGATGCCCTCGAGGCAGACGCAGACGCCGGTCGTGCGATCGCACTGCTGGCTGGCCGAGCCTATGACGTCGCACTCGCACGGGTAGCACTGCACGTTGGGGTTGCCCCAGTAGTTGGTCTGGCACTCGTTGCAGCGACGCCCGCCGAAGCCCGGCTTGCACTCGCACGTGCCGTCGTACGGGTTACATCTGTGCAAGCGGAGGACATTCATTATACAAATGATGGCAAATCGAAGATTTTGAAAAACTCACTTGTCGGAGACGCTTCCAACGACGTCGCACTCGCAAGGATCGCAGCCCTCGCCGCTGGCGATCCTCCAATGATTTTCCTCGCACTGGTCGCAAATCTGGCCGATGACGTGGGGCAAGCAGGGGCACTGGCCGCTGGTCGGGTTGCACGGGCCAGCTCTGGCGTCGGTACCGAGGATGTTGCACTGGCAGGCCTGGCAGTTCTGCTGGAGCGCGTCGCCGTAGTAGTCGGCCTTGCAGACCTGGCAGTTGAAGCCGTCGGTGTTGTAGAGGCACTGCAGACACTTGCCGCTGTAGGGATCGCAATTGCCGGGCCTGGCCAGGTCCGTGTTGTTGTTGCACTCGCAGGACTGGCAGCTGCCTCCAGGAAGCTCGGGATTGCCGAAGTAGTTGTCGGCGCAGCTGTCGCAGCGAGCCCCGGCGTAGCCCTGGTCGCAGTCGCAGACCACGTCCTGGGTTTGGGGGTCCAGGGAGCAGCTGTCGGCGTACGAGTGGCCGCTGTCGACGGTGCCCGGGCAGGGGCAGGCTCGGCAGGGGATGTCCTCGCCGATCCGGGGATCGCCGTAGAACTGCTCGATGCACCTGTCGCAGTTGTGGCCCGTGGTGAAGTCCCTACAGTCGATGCAGCGGCCCGTGGCCGAGTCGCAGGTGTCGGCGTGGCCGTTGCACTCGCACCTGCGGCAGTGCGGGAAGTTCCAGAAGCCGGGCTCGCACTGGCCGCAGTCGCGTCCGTAGGTGTTGGGCCGGCACTTGCAGCGGCCCGTGTCGACGTCGCAGAAGTTGTCGAGGGAGCCGACGCCGTCGCAGTCGCAGTTGACGCAGCCCTCGGGCCCGAAGCCGTAAGTGCCGGGAGCGCAGCGATCGCAGCGACGTCCCACCACGTTCGGTTTGCAGGGGCACAGACCGCCGTAGTCTTTGCAGAGGAGACTGTGCGAACCCGTTGGATCGCAATCGCACTCTGAGAGTACGAATCATCGAATTAGTGACCGCATCCAGCGAAAGTAATCATCGAATATTGTAAAAGAGGTTTTGCTCACCGTGACCACCGTCGTAGACGTAAAGACCAATGCTGTTTTGGTATTTGGTACAAATCTCGCGGATATCGCTGCGGTTCTCGTACATGGAGTAGTAATCGTAGAAAGTGCTGTAATAGTCCTGACAGCGGTATCTCTCGTATTCTTGGCGACGATATTCGCCCGAGCCGGTGAAGAAGGGCAAACCGTCCAAACGAGGTCTCAGCACGATCTTTCGTACAAATGGGAGAAGAAAAATTTAATACAATTGTCCCTAGTCTGCGTGTAACTTATGACATTTGAAAATCGGGACTTACGGAATCGATCAAAATGGATGGAGTCGGACCATCGGCCGGTCCATTGAATTTCCTCAATTCCAGCTGGACGTTGTAGGTCTTTCCGGCTTCGAGGCAGACGGGCGGCATCGCCACCGAGCTCCTCTGGCTGGTCGACAGCTGCACCCAGAGCTTGTCGTACTCGGGCTGCCAGTCGGCGCAGGGACCCTCGGGATCGATGGGCTCGCTGCGCTCCACGGCGATCTGCGCGTCGTCCCACTCGCCCATGTGCTGCTTCGGCTCGTAGCGCACGATGATGTCGTACCACATGGACCGCTTGACGTTGTCGATGGTGAAGTTGAGGACCGAGCCCTCGAGCGCCTGCATGAAGCCGAGGCCGGTCCAGCTGTTGTTGCGCCCGTCGCGATACGGCTCGCGAATCACCACCTGGCAGTTCTGTAGAAACGAATGTTCAAGAGTTTTAGTCGTGAATATCGTGGAATTTTAAGATGTTTCATTATTTTACACTCACATCGGTGGGCCTGGACAATTCTCCCTCGTATGTGAGGAAATCGAGATCGCCGGTGTAGTAGCTCTGCTCGGGTTGATTGCAAGTACGGCCGGTGACGTGTGGTCTGCAGCGACACTGTCCGGTCTGGGGATCGCAGCTGTTGTCGAAGGCGCCGCCGATGTCGCAGTCGCAGGGCTTGCAGCCGTCCTGGGTCTCGCTGAGGCCCCAGAACTCGGGCATGCACTCGTTGCAGTCGCGGCCCGTGACGTAGCGCTTGCAGGTGCACTCGCCGCTGATCATGTTGCAGCCCTGATTGTCGACGGTGCCGAGGGTGTTGCAGGTGCAGGGCTGGCAGCCCTCCGGGTTCTCCTCCAAGAAGTTCCAGAAGCCGGCCTTGCAGCGGTCGCAGCGTCGCCCGTCGACGTTCACCTTGCAGTGGCAGCGGCCGGACTCCTCGCCGCTGAGCACGTCGGTGCGAGAGTCACAGATACCGTCGTCCAGGGAGCCTCTCGGGTCGCAGTCGCAAGCTGCGTAAGCAGTCAAAAGTAAAGTATTGAGCAATTTTCACCGAAGCGAAATTCAAGCGGTGGTTGTTGATCTTACGTTGACAAGCCTCGGGATCGCTGATGCGTCTCGCCGGGTCGTGATAGTAGAAGGGCTTGCAGAGCTCGCAGTTCTGTCCGCGGGTGTTGTGCTGGCAGTCGTCGCAGACGCCGCCGCTGACTCGGCCGCTCCTCGCGTACACGGCCTCGTCGAAGTGGCAGCTCTTGGAGTGCTCGTTGCAGTTGCAGGGCCTGCAGGCGTTGGTCTGCTTGCCCACGGCCGGCTTCCACGGCACGTCGTTGTAAAAGTCCTCGCACTTCTCGCAGTTGCGGCCCTTGGTGAAGTGGGTGCACTCGCAGCGGCCGTGGACCATCTCCTCCTCGTTGTCGACGCCCTCGAGGGGCAGACAGCGCGAGGCGTGGCCGTAGCACGAGCACGAGCCTCGGATCACCATGTCCTTGATCGCGTAGTAGTACTTCTCGCGGATCTCGGGCCGATTGTCGAGGAAGTCGTCGCCGAGGGTGTGCAGACGCGTGAAGTTTATCCGGAAGTTCGTCATCTTCAGTAAGCTCTGCACGTCGCTCGAGTACGGATTGTCGATTTTTATGTTGTTGGCCAGAACTCTAATTAAATCAACAAATAAAATGTCAAAGATAGCTCGGCAGGGTTAAAGTTAAGACAACTATTCGCCGAATAATGTTTTTTTCAAACGAAGCTTACATTCTCTCTAGCTCCTCTAATCTGATAAGCGTAAAAAGGAATCGTATTTTGTTAGTTTGAGGATGAACACTTGAGTGAATCGTTAGTACGTGAAAGATAAGGACAAGAGAGTAAGATTTGTACCTGAAAATGACCTCGCCATTGGTCGAGGGCTCGACGCTCGAGTATCGCGAGTCGCAGATGACGTCGGTGAGCTTGGTCGGCTGGTGCGTCGGCACGCCCGGGAAGGCACTCGCGCAGTCGTGGGCAAAGTAGCGATAGACGTGCCACGTCTGGCCAAAGTCGTAGGAGCGCTCGATCAGCATCGCCGCGGGCTTGAACGTCTGGAAGCTGATGATCACGTGGGTGAAGTGAAACTCCGCCTCGAGGTCCAGGGTGATCGAGACGTTCTCGACTCCGTTCTCGGCTTGCCACCAGGTTCTCGAGCCGCGCTTGCTGTGGATCACAAGGTAACGTAGCGATTTTCGTTAAGCTCGAGCTTTTATCGTCATTTTTCCAAACTAATTGTGCACGACTCACTAATCCTCGTGACCGCCGACGACATTGCCGATCTCGTGCTGGGTCCTCGGGTCTTTGGCATCGCAGAAGAAGCACTTCTTGCGCTCCTTGAGATGCGACACGATGCAGAAGCGCTCGGGTCCGTGTTGGCCGCAGGTCGAGGTCGCGTGCAGCTGATGACGCCGACCTATCAGCAGATTTCCCGTGGCCGGGTAACACGAGCTCTGCTCGCACGGATGAACCCGTTGAATGTATCCTCCTGCTTCGGTCGCAAAGAAGAAAAAAGAAAAATTATTTTTCGTCTCCGCGATGACTTTGGCATATCCCGTAACGAGATGGTTGAGAATTTTTTTCTTTCATAAGGGGAGTTTTATCTTATCGAAATTTTCGATTAAACAGATGTTACATGTTTTTTTTTCGGTATAATTATTATTATATCCGCCGTACCATTTGAATTTTCGAGTTACACATAAAGTATTAATGATACAGAGGAGCGAGTCGAAATAAATCAGAGTTGGTTAATCTGCTCTATATAAAAGAATATACGATAGCGAAAATAAATCCCCATGCTCCATGAGAATGTGGCGTGTATACGTGTATACAGTCGAGTACGCAAAACGCGCAGATTGTATATAGAAACCAAAGAGTATAAGGAAGCTGGCTAAAGTTCTTTGTTCCCATTACGCATCGCAAGCGCTTAGTTCTCTGCTCTCTGCGTTGCGCGCGAGCCAGTGTGAGTGTGTATGTGTGTATTAGGTTCCGAAAATAACGTGTACAAGCAGCACGTGTGAGACTCTAGCACAAGCTCTCGCTTACACAGCAGCTCTCTTGGCCAAAGTTCCTCCGATTCGCCGATGATCTGCCACACACCATATGTCCGCGTGTTATATTATAAATTAGCAGAGCCATGTAGGCAGCCTATACGAGTCTCTCGGGTATTATGCTCTCTTACATTAGATGAAATTTTTTTAGATCTTCCCAAGGCCTTTGTGTGTGTGTGTGTGTGTGTGTGTCAGAGAGAAACAGCTTCGGAGTTGGCTAGAGTTAGGAAACTACTGTGTGGTTTCGTGCACAGGCTACCTCGGGATCGCTGCCGATCGGCCGACGAGGACCACGGCCAAAGCTCGGGAGCCTCTGGCAATTCGATCGGTCGCTGCATTCGTTCCGATCGCTGCTGCTGATGCTGTTGTTCTTGTTGATGCTGTTGCCGGTATTGGAGGCGAACGGCGCTCGTGCGAGACTCCATCGCCGCCACTTCGATCAATTTTCTGCGCTCGCATTCTTTCGTCGATTTGGCTTTAGCGCACATTTCATATGGTTTTCGTTAAGTCATGGGGTTTGTTTTACCACTAGTACATTGTATGGCATATTGTTTCTTTCGAATAGCTCTTACGTCGTATTCAAATATCAGCGACATTATATGGGAAAACGAGAAGTATAGAAAAAAATAAAAGCTTACCTCGTGACGAGGGCACTCGCGAGTAATTTCTGTAATCGCTGTAGGCTGCGTCAACGGAGTCCGAAATAGCTGCAAACATACGATAAAACGATCGGACATTAGTTTCGTTTGGACTGCAGAAGCCGACGACATATTTCGATGAATGCACAGATGACGATAAATATTAAATGTATGCGCGATAATATGCATATGCTCATAAAGCGACTTTTGCCCGTCAGTCGACACGATTGTAATTTTCATCGAACGCGTAGGATGATTTTTCAATGAAAATTCGCTATCTCCTTGCGGCTTCCCCATTTATATGGCGGCCTGAGATTATCAGCCGAAGCATGTATGTAATACGCATAGGAAAAGCGAGCAAAACGACCTGCAGGCCTCCACAGCGGATGTTTACCGAGAATCTCTCGTCGTCGACGACGATTCTCATAAATGCTATATAAATTATTAACTTATAAATTCCAACTATAATCTTTGAAAAATCGATCGTGCCGCATGCTATTTAATTGGAAAATGACGAAAATTCCAAGTCCGGTCCGGACATCCCAAACAGTGTATATAATTTCTGTAGTTTATTATGATCGTGAGCCGCGCACGACGATCAGTTGCATTATACGATGAAAGGCTTTCGTCTGGTACTTTGATAAGATATAGCTTTATGAATAAGTATTATATATGAATTGACCTCGGCGACCCTTTCGTGCGTGTGAAGTGACGAATCACCGAATTACAATATGCATTATTGTACCAAAAAACGTTGTCGATTTAGCCACTTCACAGCTATTCATTCATTTTTCCCCCTTTTTTCTCAAATAGTGAGCTACAAACAAGTGCAAAATCAAGCTTTCAAGACAATACATATAAAATTGTTTATTATCTAATATTCGTGAAATTATGTGAGAGCAGTAGCGTATCTATATGTTCGAGTATATGAATGAAATACCCCCGCGATGTGGACATGAATAATACGAATAATAAGTCATTAAAAATTTATACTTGGAAGATGGCTCAGTTTTTCAAACAAATCCACCAAGTTTCTACTCGCTATAATATTTCACGATGACTAGTGTAATTTTATACGAAGCACGGCTGAGAATTCGCGATCAAGGCACGGCGACGGTGACGTGGACTTGGAAAAAAGCTCGCGACAAAAGTCCCCCGCTCGCGGACTTGTCATAACGTTACACGATCGCCCGCTTACTTATACTTGTATGAAATTTGCAAATTATCATGAACGAAGCGGATACACACACACACAAAAAGAACTTACCTGTTAGATAAAATAAAAATATGCCGATGAAAAAGTAATGAGCCATCGTTTCGTTTTTCATGTTTGGTCGATTTTGTTGCAACTCGTTGCGAAAAAAATTTGGACGATCAGCGAGGGGGGAGCGTGGCGCTCTTGAATTCCTCTACTCCATCGTCATCTGCGCACGTGGGATGATGCGTGTCGGGAAAGAAAAACCATTAGTTTGAGATGAAAAATGTAGAGAAAAAAGAAGCGAAAGAAAGAAATAGTCGTATCTTCGCAAGAGAGCGATATTCGCGAGCTACTTTACCAAAATAGCTCGGTGAACTACGAATTCGAAATCTTATTATAATTTACAAGAGCGAGTGAAGCTTTGAACTCTTTTATTAGCCATTACTTTTTTATCATTAAAGGGCGTCAAGAATGTCGAATCATGGACGATTTGAAAAATGTGAAAAATTTCGAAAGTCATTTTACAAGTTCATTCAGTTTTATTTAATAATTAACTTTTGAAAACCAGACGATTGTCCCATAATTTTTCAAGTGCAGAGACAGCACGTGATCTCGTCTCGCATTGCCGTCTGTTCTCATCTCTCTTTCTCTCTCTTTCTCGAGTACCTTAGCCGCGTTTCGTTTGTAAAAAAATCCGAGTGCACACAACTGTACTTTCTCCGCACGCGCGCGCGAGTGCGCACCAACAGACCATCGGCCTAAACAACGATAATAATACTTATGCACGACTGTCTGGAGCGTTTGCGGGCACCTTACATCGTAGCATTGTACATGTGCACAGACACGCACACTGACACAGAGGCTTACGCACGAGGATGTTATTCTCCTCTCTCGCACACGCTTCGCAGCAGCCAACTCGAGCTTCGCACGTACGTGAAGGATCAGAGATAGGCGCGCGCGCGCGTGAGCGACGACAATCCGAGCTGCGCACCGGCTCTCTATTGTTCGTCCACCCCTGCAGTCGTACTCAACAGCTGAACGAAGAGAAGAAGCTCGAAATTTTGAGGCGCTGGAGAGAAGAAAAAAAGCCAACGGATTCCAAGAAATGTACTCGCACGACGAATGTATAATAACACGCGAAAGTCGGAGCTATTTTGATCGGGAAAAATCGTTGGGCGCTCTCTCGTTTTGTTTAATCTCTAAGCACGCGAGAGCTTTGAGCCATTATATATTATATGGTCGTGCGTTGTACACAATTCACTGGAGTGCGCAATCAGTGCCACTGCACGGGCACGCACAGAAGTGCAGCTGCAGTCATAGCGTTGAACTCTCGAGTGCAGGAAGAAACGTATACACACTCGCACATACAGAGAGCGAGAGAGGCACGAGTCACAAAAATAGCTGCCTGCAGTCCAAAGTCTCCCTCGCGAAGCATTTCTTCGTTGTTATATATGTGCAATTGTATACATCTCGCTTCTCTGCACTGCTTTTATCACTTTTTACGTCCGTGTTTATGCACTGCATTTTCTTCGTGCATAGGCAGGTCGGAACAATGCTTTTACGATCACTGGATGTACTTTAAACGAGCACCAAAAAAAAGTCAAACGCACATTCGAGGACACATTTAAAATACATTGACATATCGGATTATTGGTACTGTAGACGCGTATTATATTCGAGGAGTAGAATCGTGGGAGCGAGACGAACCGATGCACGAGTAGAGCAGCAGCAGCAGCAGCAGCAGCAGCATGCCGCGAGCACGAAAAGATCTAGCGGTCGATGCACGCATGTATACAGAACGTGCGTATACACAAAAACAAGCCGTGCCGCGCGCACCTTCCTCTACCTGCTCCACTGCTGCACGCTGCATTTATGTAAGATCCTTAGAGTGAAAGAGAGAAAGAGAGACGGCACTGAAAACGCAGCAACATCTAACGCACATGCCCTTCAATTTTTCAAACAACAAAACGCACTATCTTGAACTATATTACGAACTATTTATTATTTATTTCAAAAATTAAATGCAAGACACGCGTCAACGCGACAAGAGATTATAATGTGCAGCCTATATAATATACCTGCACCTACGCGATAGATGTAACGATATGGAGGCCCCGTCGCGTTGTATATAGCATCACATAGGCTCGTTCTCTAGCCTGTGACTGCCGTCGTCGCTCGCTCGCTCGCTCGTCGTGTATCCGCAGCAGCCGCACTTCTCTCTCTCTCTCTCATTCTCTCTCTCTCTCTCTCCAGCGCACAGGGATCCACCGAGTCAATGGTGCGCGTTGATCGGCCGGCGTACATATACGTTCATGGGTGGGAGGAAAGGGGACTTTTGTGCCTGTATACGCGTATGTATGCACGCGTTCCGAGAGAGCAACAGAGACGGCTGCGATCGAGCGAGACCAACGACCAAGAGAGAAAGAGAGAAAGAAAGAGAAATAAAGAGCGGAGAGAGTGCCAGTATACTGCAGCGGCGCACTGCTCTCGTCTGCGTTTACGCTCTTTCTTTCGACTTTATTTCGCACCACTTTTTCCCTCGCAGCTCGATTGTTTACGATCAATGGGAATTATTTAGCCGTTCGTTCGTTATTATTGCAGCATCAGCTATATAAAATGATTACGGAGTCATTGATCCGTCGATTCATTTTTATGCAATTATAATGCGCGCGCGATTCTATTTATTGCAGCATCGTTGAATAGCGCGCCTCGTGTTTTATCAATTATCCCCGTTTCCAATGAAAGTACTTTTGAGCGATACAACATTTTTTGTTTCAAGATATTTTTCTATATAGTACCCCAATAGGCAGACATTTCTTTCGAAGCGATCCGAACAAAGCGCGACGAGCGGTCCCGCTCTAAGTCTAAGTGGCTATTTTTACATTTTTAGACAGCCTCTTTATCACGAGCGCGTGTACGTATAAACATGTATTTATATTATATATATGCAATACACAGAAGGCACAAGACTCATAGCGAAACTGAGCGATAAAAGTCAAGCCATATCGTGCGAGCAATAGACGAGCGAAGGCTTCTTCTCTTCCCAAATAGCTTGCGCGTTACGAAAAATCACGCCCAACTTTGCAGCTTTACGGCATACTTTATGTACATGTGCGAACTATTAGTATCGCGCGTGTACCCTTCTTTCTTCTGCGGCCTCTCTGCCTGGCTCCGGCTCAATTGTAAATTATCAGCGCTCCGCGCGATTCAATATGCGGCAGCAGCCGGCCGGCCTTTTTTCAAAACGAAATGCGAGCCGCAGCAGCAGCACAAGTAGCCGCGTATCATCGTGTACGAATACACACGCGCTTCCCTTATCTGTCTTTCTTCGCTCGTCTCAATCTGCGCGCCAACATTATATACATATATATAGTACCGACGCCTTCATTTCCGTCTCTTTCTCTCTTCCTCTATTTCGGTCGGCTTTTTGCTGCCGCGTATTACAGCCAACGTTATAGACGCTTCGTGCTCGCAGCATCATCGTCGTTGATTAATACATTCATCGACGCCCTATTTTCTCGTCATTCTTTTTGTAACGCGATTCATTTTTGCGATTCACCTTTACTTACCAAGTCAGGATTTCGATCGAAAATTTATTCAATCATTATGTACGTCACGCGCAAAATGAATGAAATCGATTGCAAAATATCAAGCTCGCTCCTGAAAGCTCGACTCAATGGATTAAAAAATCGTCTCTTTTGAGCTACTCCTGCTGCAATGCAACCCCATTTGCTTCCCAACATTTAATCGGATCTTTTTAAGACGCGATTCTAATGGATATTTTTTCCCCGAAGCTCCTGCGTGACTCGCGGATTGCCGCCGCATCGCTTTGAGTGACGCGACGTAACAAAAATTCACGATAAATACATATATAATAATTTATCTTATACTTTACATCCGGCGAAAAATCGTAAAACTTGAAGCGTATCGATTCATAACTGGATCGTACTAGAAAACGTATGCACGCGAGAAGTGTACTCTCAATTTATGCAGCTGGGAATTTATAGCAGCGTAGATTCGATGTTTACGAACGAATTCACCCCGTAAGAGGAAAGCTCGAGAGATCATCGACTCATCGTTGATCTCGAAGACATGTCTCGCGCTAGATCAACGATACCAGTCAAGTCTAATTAGTTAACCAGGAGACATGCATTACTTGGTTTTCGCAACGCTCCTGCTCATCACTCAATTTCTTCAAGTCCGTGAGTTAAATATTAATCTTGTCGATACAACCATTGGGGCCCCTTAAATATCAACAACGATCTCACAGTCGCCGACTGCGGGCTCAAAGTCAAAACGAGCTTTCACGACAAATCACCGCTGCTGCTGGATCATGAGCTGAATTTCATCTATCCGCCGTCAAGCCATCCAGAGTGGGTGAGATTGCGATGGTTTCAAGACCGCCTCGTCTACTGCCCGGGTGGGACCATACATCTCGGTGAGAATCGGCAGTTGCTGGCGAGGGACGAAACACCCTACAATTTGCCACCTGTTGTGCGCTGCATCAAGGACGCCATACTCGAATTAGAGGACCAAGATCACGTTCGATTCAACTTGGAATTTTTGTCGTGCAACGTTAATCCCGAGGTCGTAGATTGGGCCACTGGTGAGACTTGCGGCAGGGGCAGCGTACAACATCTCGGCTTTCCACTTGATTCGCAAATCGCCAAGGTACAAGCTCGTTCAAGCTACCCAGTCATATCTGTCAAAAAATTAAAAAATCGCTTCTTTCGTGATAACGTCTAGCCGTCGATCAAGCTGTGCTACGTCAACGACGTGGCAACGACTACTTGGGCTTACAGCGTCATACCGGCCGCGATCGAAAACAGACAGGTCATCAAGAGCAACAAGGAGACGTTCAGCAAAGGTAAGCTCTTCGAGGATATTACCGTGGCCAAGTACTACGTGGGCTGCGTACAAGTCGAGACTTTCATGGACATATTTCGCGAAGAAGGCCAGGATAGCTACGACATGGACGACGGCAGAGAGCCGACCGAGGAAGAAAGAAAAAAGAAGCAGCAGCGAGAAGACGAGCTAAGAGACTATGTTAGCCGATACATTCGTCCCATGATAGGTATCTTACAAATATTCAATAATAATAATTATCGTTTTACAAAAATAAATTATTAATTTGACTCTTGGTGATAATTTTGATTTTGCTAGCGAAGAAAAAAAAGACAGATCCTGAGGTCGGTATGTATTAATTTATGAGAATTTGATTGTGTTAGATTAATATTCGTCAGTCACTATAATTGGAGAATTACTTTTGAACAGACGACGACAAAATGTCAGATACGGATGTCCCCGCCGCTGCCGCTGCCCCTGCTCCCGATGCTTCAGACGACAAACTGCCTTTGAACTATCTCGTGAAGGGTCACCTCATAGCTAAAGCCGACAAGTTTTACGCAGCCGAGCAGTACGTGACGTATTTCTACGCCAACGCCGTGCCCATGTGGAACAGCATCAATAACGGCAATTGGAAGCACATGGAGGACAAGATAGTGAGGCCATTGGCGGCCACGAAGGGCGACATCGAGGTTTGGGTCGGGGCTTTCGGAGTGCTTCGGCTCGAGGGTAAAGACATTTATCTGGGAAAACGCAAGAGGCAAGAGCATCCGGTGATGCCCGTGCCCAAGATCCTATTCAAGGTCGCCTACAGTCGGCAATCGAATCAAGGACTCGTCTTTTTGGCCGCCAACAATCCGTATCTGGAGGATGCGCAGGTGGCCGATTACATAGTTTGTCCTGAGTATCCTCGTTGTCGCGAGCTCCACGACAAATTCAACAACAAGGACAAGGGCTTCATGTACTGCTGCTCCATACCTGACTTTTTAGCCAATCCGGAGGTGCAGACTCTTGGCCTGCCGATCGGCGTGCCCAACGACATTGCCCCAATTCTATAATGATCCGAGGTGCGGTGGCGCAAGCACCGAACTCTAAGAGCCTGGCATAAAATGTTTCTTTCAATTGCATTAGTTCATTCGTATGCGTTGATCTTTCTATTTACTTTATTCCGATCATTTTATTCACATGCTATCTTGTTATGTATGCATTGCAAAACAAGTTCGGAACACGCCTCGATGAATGATAGCCAAATAAGTAAATTAAAAAAAAAATACGTTCATGATTTTTTCAAACGAGTATGCCGAGCTAGAATAGTATTTTTATTTCTCATTATCAATAGTCTGAACGCAGATGTAACACGAGAAGCAAGCTTCGATATTGTTTTACCTTCGTGGATATTACAACTGCGCACTGATTCGATTATGCCACTAAGTCAAGTTCAAGGATGGATTATATAAGTTTATTTTCATATACAGTTTTTTCTTGCTCGCTCGAATCCAGAATAATTTAACTACATCTTTAGCAAGATGCAAATCAATTACTTGATTCTGCATTGAAGGTATAGTGATTGAAATCGATTTCAATTAATTATGAGAAATAACTAAAAAAATAGACATGGTTGCATTGAGTACAAAAATAACAAAAAAACATTTCATAAAAAATCAAGAAAAAAACCCATGGTCGATTGAATTAATTCAATCGTTTCACAGCATTATTACCCCATAAAACCTATTGCTCCTAAGTGTACAAACAACTTGAACAATTTTATTCAACGAAGCCGCGAATGAATTACATGATATACCGTATGTCACGCGAGAATTTCGGATCTTATTGAAAACCGCCGCCAATACATTGGCAAAGGGCTTCCGCATGAAAAATATTTTTATAAAGTTTTGTGT
This sequence comes from Trichogramma pretiosum, assembly GCF_000599845.2. Lineage (NCBI taxonomy): Eukaryota > Metazoa > Arthropoda > Insecta > Hymenoptera > Trichogrammatidae > Trichogramma > Trichogramma pretiosum. The sequence goes on along the minus strand of NW_019640932.1, from coordinate 206,262 downwards.
ATTGAGGAAAAAATTCGTACATGACAATTTTTATTTTCGTATACGAATCTCTAAGTAACCCTAGAGATCTCTAGAGTTTCGTGTAAATTTCCCCTGAATTGACACTACATTTTTATAAATGACCACTAATATAAACTAACTAAACCTTTAATATTGATAAACTAAAATGGCCAACTTTGGGTTTCTGAAAAAGTATCATAGAAGACCCCAATTTTACAAAAATTTTTTGGGACAAATCTGACATCGAAAACAACAAGTTCTGCATCTTCATAGAGGAAGCTATGTGATAGGCTTGAAAATGAGATTTGGAACAAGACGTCGTAGGAAAATTTGGCATATTTGGAACATATTTGGAAACTACATTGAATTACCAACAAATGTCTGTATGTATGTTTGCCTTTTCGGCCTTTTGGCTAAGATAGAAGTAAGTGGTGTCTTTTAAAGGGAATCTTGCACGAAATTGTAGAAATCTCTATGTTTTTTTGGAGTTTCTTATACAAAAATGAAAACTGTCGCATACAAATTTTTCCTTCAATAACTAAACCCTTTCAGTAATATAATTTTTTATGAGGAAGCTCTTTGCCAATAAATTGGCAGCGGTTTTTTTTCGAATATACATTAAAAACAAATAGAAATATGAGTCATAGTTTTCATCCCCCTCAAAAATTACTCCGTGGCAGTTACTTCAAGTGAGGAGCGATTTTAGTAAAAATAAGTAAAAAATGGAATTGTTAAAAGTCACCGAAAAAAATGTTATGCGTGAAATTTAGAATTTTCAATGGAAAAAACATGTTCTAGTGATCATTTTTCATGATTTCTTATGAGAAGAAAATTTTTTTTTAAATTAATAATGTTTGCACATTAGATTCTTTAAAAACACATCAAAAAATTTTTTTATGTCAAAAAAATATTGAGTTTCTGTATTCTGTATATGTAGTATGAGCTTTTTAAGCTCTCGCTTCTGTACTGCTTTTGTTTTTATTTTTAACGTTTCATCTCACATCCTGTTATTCATAGTTCGATATATTTCAGAAACGGCAGTAGTAATCATGTTAATAGAAGGAAATTCTTGAAATCAACATAAGATACACAAAATCAGTAGAGGGGATGACAGAAGAGTCGGCAGTTTATTCAATTTGGCGACTAAATAACAGTTTTCCGTCGTATTGAAAGCGGCTCGGAGCTATTAATTCGTTAAAGTGTTTCTGGTCAAAAACTAAAGTGAAACCATGTCTCTCGAATATTGTGAGTTAAAATTCCTCGATGCCGTTGGTGCGCAAAATTTAGATTTAATGGAATCCTTATTAAAAAGAGGTACCGACCCAAATGCGGTTGTTATCGATTTTGACTGGACAGCTCTGCATTTTATATGTTCTGAACATAAGTTCACGAAGATCCATTTGAAAATGATTCAATTTCTTATCCAGTATGGTGCCGACGTAAATATACAAGATGAAGATGGTAACAGTCCGATGATGATTCTGTTTAATAAGGAATATAATGAATCTAATGATATGGGATTACGCATCGAGGCATTGGAATTACTACTGAAAAACGGAGCCGATGTCACACTCGTCAACAACGATAGTGAAACTATATTCAGAAATATTATTCTTTGTAATCCAGCAAATCCAGACACTGCAGTGGCGCTTGAAGTGCTTTTGAAAAACGGCGCTGATCCAAATATGGTTGATGGCGAAGACATGACAGCTCTGAATTTTTTATGCAATCAACCTTGCTTTACAAAAGTCCACTTAAAAATGATTCAAATTTTAATTCAGTATAATGCCGACGTTAATATCCAAGATCAAGGCGGTCACAGTCCTATAATGAATTTATTTCGTGGGGCAAAAAATTACAAATTACGCTTAGAAGTTTTCAAGTTATTACTTGAAAACGGAACTGATGTCACACTTGTCGACCACCGGGGTGATACAATATTACATATTATCTTTTACTACAATGCAGCAAATAATCCATTCCTTCTAGAAGCAGTTGAACTGCTGTTAAAAAGTGGAATAGACGTAAATATCAAAAATGATGACGGATATTCTGCATTTCATGAAGCGAATAGTTACTTGAAACACCGAAAAGTAATCGAACTACTTTTGAAAAATGGTGCCGATCCGAATGGGATGGTTGACAATAGCATGCCACCTACAGATTTTTTAAGTTTTTATTGGCAATCGAAAATGGGGTGAGCGTGAATATACAAAATGAAGTCATCAAGTTTTTAGGCACTGTGGACTTAGTATCTGTATATAAAGTAGTTATAAATTATAAATTTTCAATCCGATACACATATTGATGTAATTGTTATATAAGTTCATCGTTGTAAACGAGTAAAATGAAAACATTGAATGGTTCAACAGTCTCTCATGTGAAATCGTTCATACATGTAGACGACAAGTCATAATTAAAATTTACATGAATTATTAAAAAAAAAATCATACTTTTGCATGCAACATATGGTTTTTACTTATTTTAATTACCTTTTTACAATCCATAAAATTCAATCCTGCATTCAAATACAGTTATTTTGAAAAATATATTGAGATTAATCCATCAGAAAAAGAACAAGGCAGCTTTTGCTTCGTGCGATTATTATGATCATTGGTAAAATAAAGTATAGTATGCACCACATTGATTAATTAGCTATGTAAAGTATAGTATACATTATATTGGATATTGAGTGACGTACACTTTCAGACGTTCGACGTTGTTTAATGTTTGAAACCAATGGTCAAGCCTTCTAGACTCAATCGTTGGATTGATACAGTAGTCGAGTAGTTTATATTCATAATTAAATTGTCCTTAAAATCTACAAATATTCCGACATATTATCCAAATAACTTTAATACTTTTATAACATTTGCATCATTTATGCAAATATTACCTCAGAAAAGTTCGTTCCAATTTCGACTCATTGTCAGTAAATTCAATTGTGTCCTTGGAATTTTATGAAGATTGAGGTAAAATATGGTTTTTAATAACTCGAGCGAAGCAGAATTATTGAATTTTAAACTATAAAAACGCACCCCACAAAAAGAACTGTATTTTAGCGAAATTGAGAAATTTTTAAAATCTAAAAGCGTCATTAAAAAGGCGAGATGAAAGCCTAGTTGATTAATTATTGAATTTTTGCCTATGAGTGATTATGCTAAGCCGTTACGCGGGCCGAGTCACTCACTTCTATTCCATTTTTTAATTTATTCATGTTATCAGGCGAAAAAATAACCCCGGACACTTCGTCATCGGTCCAGAGACCGGCGACACGTACGGCGATCAATAGAAGCAAGTTCTGGCAAAACCTAGACACGCAGTCGTCAAATAACAGCCCTTCGAATGATTTATTTTTGCTACGTTTTCATGAAAATTTTCTATTGCCATCGATCCAATTTTCAAATTTATTCGATGTACAAATTTTAACCAATAGTACAATAATTGTAATATTGATGAGATATGTAAGCGCGCGCACGTATGTATCGAATTTACTTATGTTATACACGAGACAGAGATATCATTTTATCATATTAATTCGTTGACGCTCTGACGATAGGAAAAGTTTACTTCGACATGAGGGATAAAAAGTATGTATAGTTTGTAATCGAGCCCCGTTCAATAAGCGACGTTTAACGAGTATACTAAAAAACATAATGAATTGTGACTATTTTTTGCAAGATTTACAGAAAAATACTCGCGTTGGATGAAAATCTGTTGCAATGGTTTTTTTGTTATGAAATATTCATTAAAGTTATAGTAAAATAGTTCGTTTTCGTATCGATTCACTCTTTAATTGATTTTTAGTCACTCAATCAAGTACAAATAATAATTAATTTTATATTAACATTAATTAATTTTAACATTAGCGGATAGTAATTCAATTCACTATTGAAAATTCTTGAGACTTACTATTTATATAGTATTACTAATCCAGGAATAACAATTTCGGTGAAAGAGAAATATTACATTGTAATCAAAATCTTCATGTCAATGATTGAATTTATTTTATTATTTATTTATGTTTGATATACATTTCAATAAAGTTTCTTTATTAATCCTTATAAAAATTAATTTTCTTATATCGTTTACAATTGAGATTATGTGTTGTATTATGTACAAAAATTGTAAAAAAAAAAGGTCAGGCATACACGGTACAATAGTACTTTAAGCAACGGGTGTGGATATGCTTTTTCTGCAAAAAGAGGGGTTGCATCACGAGCCAAAGGCAAGTATTGTACTTATCTACAATATTTTATAGCACAAGAGCCTAAAACTAGTGGCAAAGTTGCGATTTTTAGGTTTAGAGCGCTACGAAATATAAAAACGTTTACTCTACAGCTTACTTCATTTTGCGTTCGTTTAAGGGCGGAATCAGCATTAAGGCAGTCTTCTGCTCAGATCTATAGATTCATCCTTTAACATTTTATGTTAAATTGGATTAATTTGTTGCTTTAAAAAACTATGAGAATACAATATTTATCTGGTGAAAACTAAACAATAATTCTAAAATTCACTCATGAGTCGTTTTAAGGATGTGCATTAAATTTAGTTTCTTAGACGAAACCAAGCAAAAACAAGTACCGTTAAACTTATTGGACGATATGGATCGTGATAAAGTCCTGTGGCTGAATTGCAACCATCGTCACTGTTACAAGTACAATACTCCATAAAAATATTATGGGTACCGGTACGCATCAAGCACAAACTTTCATCTCCCAAGATACCTGGCTCTCCCAAATAAGCACAACTTCTAAAGATTCGCCATTCACCGGATACTAAAATGAATTATCAAATGCAGTAATGACTACCGAAATTTATTTCAATAGAAAAGATACTGAATAAAAGTATATTTACCTCTCTGTCGTATTTTTCTACACATTGTTGGTCTTACTCCAGGTAGATGTTCTAAATCGTTGAACTGGGAGCAATCAGTGATTGGAGCAGTTGTGTTTTTAAAAGGATCACCACAATTTGGATCAAAATCTGATCTGCACACCCAACATTTTATCGCCAAGCCTAAAATTATGGCAATATTTTAAAAAAAATTTCAGGTTACCACTTGTTGCTCAAAAAAAAATCTACGATACAGGTTTTATTCAATAAATCAAATTGAAATTTATAAAAAAGGTGAGGGTAAGTGCTTGTATACAAATGAAATTATATACATATTTAATTATGCTTAATTATAGAGAGTATTTTACCATTTGTAATCGAGCAGGACAGCAAAACAAGAGTAACCAATTGAATAAGAACAATTTTTTGGCAAACCATCTTTGCCAATAAAAAACGGCAGTCGGCAACGCCTATCACAATCACACTGAGAGACTATTTTGGTACGAGCCGCACTCTTGCCCAAGAGCGCCATGCGCGCCATGCGCGCCATGATGCAGGAGAACGCAGTGGTTAGAAAATGAGGTACCTTTAGTCCGACATCGAGTCAGGCTTGTACTCCGGCGCACCGGAGTACAGTATGCTCCGGTCATCGGAGCATAAAGCATATCTCATGAAAAAATGTTCTCATCTGAATATTTTTTATTACAATTTTACATAGTAGGTGCCCTAGCATACAACATTGATTAATTAATGAATTTATAACTTTTAAATCTAAAATTCAGAATTAATTAATCTATGCTACCTAATTCAAATGCGGTTCACAATGCTATTTAAATATAAACTTGGGTACATACTGTATAAATTTGTTAATAAATAAGTATCTTTATTTTTTAACTCTACGAATAATGTAGTTAGGTAATTATCAATTAAAATGATATTTTCAAATGAAAAGCGTTTTATTAAGTTTTACAAAAATTACAGCACATATTCTAGCATAATATAATAAAACTCTCCTTTCTCTACTGCAACTGCAGGTGGTATACCAAGCAAATAATATACCAAGCATCAAATGGTCGTTAAAATATATTTTTTCATAGACTTCGACACAAAATTGTATAGAAATTTCGTGATTCAATTCAATATTTTGCAACTTCAAGATTCGCGTATAGCATAATATAAATTTACTATGGGCACTTACCATCGGTGAAGAAATGCTTCAAGTCCTTTACGAGCGAGATCTCAAATAAACGTTCTATACTTGCTTCAAAGTTATAAACAAATAATCAATAATTTAAACACAAAGTATACTACATTCAACTTTGATCAAGTCTACGAATAATAATAATAAGTTTAGAAATATAAGCACGCGTGGAGCTCAACTATTTATAGTGAATCTCACTTTTGTTTCGAGTGCACCAGCAGCACCGCAGTCGGGAGCACACGATACGCTTGTTTGGTCACGCAGTGCTCCTTTTGGAGTATGCTAAATATTGATCCACGTATTGAAGCTTTTTGGCTCTTTGGAAGTTCTGAAGTCCTTCCTTTAATTAAAAAATCAAAAGAAAGTAGATACAATTTTACAGAGTGGGCAGATAAGCCTGTAAATCAACAATTACAATATAAGGGAAGACCAGTTTTCCAAGTAAGACATCACATTAAACGCCGCTAAAGATGTTTCACATCAAAATTGACGAGACAACGGCGAGCCTGTCAGTCGGGCTCTCGTGACGCGAACCTCGCTAATCAACTAACGCGCCACTCGGATATACGATGTATAATAAGCAAGATCGCGCTTACAACCATGTCGCAGCTCGGGCTGCACGTCAACTGTCCTTGATACAGATCGCGTATACGCATATGCTCGTGTTTCTCTCTCGCTCTGAACTCTGGCCTTGATCCTATTCGGATCGCTCGCTAACGCGGACGGCTCGCTGCCAACTGGATCGTAAAGTTAAGCTGAACTATAAGCCCAAAGCAAAATAGACAGATCGTGTGCATCGATAGCATCGCGTTGCACGCACATATCGTGCAGATATCGCATAGATGCACAAGCGCACGCGGATAGGCACGAAAAAATTGCAGCAAGTGTCAGCAGTCGCTCCAGCGCGATGGCCGCTACAGCAAAGAGACTCGTATTGCTCTCCGTACTGGGGCAGTTGCAGCTCCTTATCCTCGTTACCTGTGAGTCCACAATGACTTTTACCGATTTCTCATTTATTTTTTCAATTTTTTTGTTTGTTTCGACTTGATCCGTACGATAGATGCGATACCAAACACTAACTTGGGGCGATTAAGAGATTTGCCTTTGCATGTATCGACGAAAAAAGCTTCGTTCTCCGAGTCGTGCGAGCTCGGGCCCTGCCGGCCGCGCTCGGGCGATCTGCTGATCGGACGCGAACACCAGTTGAGCGCCACGTCCACCTGCGGCTCGCGCTTCCTGCCCGAGAGATACTGCAGCTTCAAGAGTCGCGGCGACCAGGACGACGACTGCTCCAACGTCTGCGACACCTGCGACTCCGACGTCAATCACACTATACGCAACATCGTCAATTACAAGGATGGGTGAGTAACACGTGATGCAAAATTATCTTTATGAATAGAGAAATCGTTATATCGCGAAATATTGCGTGCAAGCGCAGGAGGAACAAAGATCTGTGGTGGCAGTCGGAGAACGGCGTGGAGGAGGTGTCGATCACGCTGGAGCTCGAGTCGCATTTCGAGATGAGCCAGCTTTTCATGAGATTCGCCAGCCCGAGGCCGGCGGCGATGCTGATCGAGAAGTCGGATAATTTTGGCCGCTCGTGGCGGGTTTATCAGTACTTTGCGCGCAACTGCTCGCAATCGTTCCCCGGAATTCCGACGGGGCCACGCAAGAGCCTGGCCGACGTTATCTGCCTATCGAAATACTCCAGCCTAGAGCCAATCAGCAACGGCGAAGTCATATATCGGTTCGTTTGAGTGTGCTCTAAGCTAGAGTACGATTGTGTATTTTTAGCATCAAACAACAGCGACGCTTCGGCTATTCGGCCTCCAACTTTGATGTACATAGGCAATAAACGTGAATTGACGTGCGTTTGAATAGAATAGGTATAAGTACATCTGTACTGTAAATACCTCACAGTCTCATTTAAACGCACTCCCCCAATTGTATGCCACCATATTTATTGTTTATGTACATCAAAGTTCGACGTCCAATTGATAAGTTCGATTCATCGACGATAGCGTATTGCTCACTTAGCAAGCAAAACCATTGGCTTTTTAATTCGCTGTACGCTTTCGCACAAATTTATTATATTATGTTTGAAAAACGATGACGATCGGCAGAGTACTACCCACGGGCACGGGCATCAACGGCAACAGCTCGAAAGAGCTGTTCCAGAAGCTCCGATTGACCAATCTGCGGATCAATTTCACCGAGTTCCAGCGCACCTGGCTCGAGCCGCAGAAAATGTACTACGCCGTCAAGAGCATGACGATCCGGGGCGTCTGCTCGTGCAACGGCCATGCGTCCAAATGTCTACCCGTCGACGACTCGACGACGACGACGACGACGACGACGATGACGAACGCCAGCAGTTGGGACACGGTCGGCGGCAGCTGCGCCTGCGAGCACAACACGGCCGGACAGAATTGCGAGCGCTGCAAGCACGGCTACTATCCGGACCACCTGCTGAAGATGTCCCACCCGCAGGCCTGCAGACGCGGCTTCTTCTTGTAAGCATCCACTTGTCCACTTCGCGTGAGCGCGTCTAACGCGTCTCGCGTGTTACACTACAGCGTCGTGCGTCAATCATTATTAGTAGCTACACTATTTACGCGTTGATTAAGTGAATTTATATATCATTTGCTATTTTATTACAGGATGTGAAGGCGACCAAGTGCCAATGGCTGCAGCAAGGTCGTGTCATTGACTAGAAACTGTGATATATATACATATTTATATTCGTTACTTTTTATAAGACGGAATTATAGTATTTTTTTTTTCAAATTTATATTATGAATATATTAGTTTTAGTAGCACGAGATGAAAATAAAGCAATTTTCGAGCGACATACTTAAAGAGCTCGTTATCATTGTGCCATATTAAGCTGAACGATAATTCTTTATCTGCAATCAAAAACACATTGCTATTATTTTTAACGTATGCAAAAAGCAGCAACAATAATACGAATGTATGTGTGTGCACTGTATCGGGTCGAAATCTGCCGTTGCAGTAGTGCAGCGCAACGACGCTTTTATGCCACATTAAAGAATTGGCGCGCGCCAACGAGTTATCAAGAGATGAACTTTGACTTTGCGCGCGCATCGTCGTCGGTACCGTATATATCGTTGGAATATAAGCGCACGAGTTGACGCATACAGTTGCTCGAGCGATCGTCAAGATCGTATTAACGCTTTGAAATGCGGCATTCGGCGCTTTTTTGCCTCTTCGGAGCGGTTTTGATTCAATTTTACGGACCGACGTGTGAGTAAAGTTTTTACTTTTTCATGATTGCGTGTGTGCTTCGTGAGACTCGGACAGAGGCTCATTTTCGACCAAATAATCTTTTTTTCAATCAAGTTTTAAATGTGCTGTATACTTCACGTTACGTTTTTAAAATACTTATGAATTTTAATTGGTTAAAATAATATTAATAAGTAAATAATGATCAAAATTAGATTAAAAATGTTACGCTCTCAAACGAGTGAAAAATATCAGATGAAAATTAGCATGGAGCAAAAGTGTAATATTTGAGCGAGGCATTTTCAAAAAAATGCTAATACGATTTTTGTACATGGAACGAAGCTGGACTTTTCGAGGTGTGCGAACAAGGCTCGTGCCATCCACGATCGGGCAACCTGCTGGTGGGTAGGAAGGATCGGCTCAGCGCCTCATCGACCTGTGGCCAGTCTGGACCGGAAACTTATTGCATTCACGGTCCTGGCGGACGAAGGGATTGCCACGTATGCGACAAATCGAGCTCGAGAACCCAACACGAGATCGACAATATCGTCGGCGACGGGTACATAAATAAATCCGGACACTTACACAGATGATCGTGGCCGCACGAGTCGATTTTTTGAGCCACGCGGTCCACGTGCGCGCGCAAGGCCGATGATCCAGCTGTGATGTTTGATTTTTTTAGATCTCATCGTAATCGCTGGTGGCAATCGGCGAGCGGAGTCGAGAACGTCACGATAAGGCTGGATTTGGAGGCGCACTTCGAGTTCACTTATCTGTTCGTTCGGTTTCGGAGTCGTCGACCCGCGGCCATGTCGATCGAAAAGTCCGACGACTTCGGCCAGACTTGGACGGCCTATCAGTACTTTGCTCGCGACTGCGAAAAATCCTTCCCCGGAGCTCCGAGGGAGCGACTGAAATTGTCCGACGCAATTTGCGAGTCCCGACACTCGGATTTCGAGCCGGCGACCAACGGAGAAGTCATTTTTCGGTTGGTGCCCACTATCGAACCTCACGCATCGCCGCTCAAAACTCATCTCACAGAGAATGTAATCATGAAAAATGAAAAACAAAAACGCATGATCGCAATTGCAGGGCCTTGCCAGCCGATCTGACGCTTCAGGGCGGAAACATCGACGAGACCTACGCACACATGCAGATGACGAATCTGCGCGTCAATCTGTCGGCATTCCCGGCCGAGTTAGATGCCGCCAAGAGGCCGGACGGAGCCTACTACGCGATCAGCGAGATGATCGTGCGCGGCCTGTGCTCCTGCCACGGCCACTCGTCGCACTGCCTCGGCAGCGAGACGGACCTCGACATGGTGGGCAGCACCTGCATCTGCGAGCACAACACCGTCGGCAAGTACTGCGAGCAGTGCAAGAGTCAGTATCGCGACGCGCCCTGGAGGAGGGCCCAAGGCTCCAAGACCAACGCCTGCCAGGCCTGCCGCTGCAACGGCCACTCGAGGCAGTGCCGCTTCGACGCGCAGCTCTACGAGAAAACCGGCAGCGGCGGCGTCTGCGAGAACTGCCAGCACAATACATCGGGCAACAATTGCGAGCTCTGTCAGACCGGATATTATCGCGATCTCAACAAAAAATTGTCCGATCCAGACGTTTGTATTCGTACGTCGTAGGTAAAGATCGCAAATCGCATGCCAGTAAAATGGCGATATGGTGATCGGCCCATTGATTCTTTGTACATAAAAATCGATGCTTGTAAATTTTGTAATAAAAATAGCTTTAGGTAAAAAATTTGCAACTACTACGACGATTGGAGAAAAAATTATTTGGTCAGCGATGAAATTATAACTTTGACAGCATCCATGCATTATTATTATCTATAAATTACCTTGCTACTACTCGATGTATTGTGTGTTGAAATTAAAGCTCGCGTTCTCGGACACGCTGTCGATCAGGCTGCATCGAGATGCTCTATCGATCTAGCCAGAGACATCAACGCGACTTCGCCCCTGATTCTCGATAAAAATACCTTGAACATCGCCTATCCCGACAAAGAGACGCCCAAGCTCTTGACGTTCAAGAGTGGCCAGGAGCGCCTCCTGTACTGCTCGGGCGGACAGCTGCTGAAGCCGAACTCGAGCCCGGACTCCAGGAGCGGCACGATCCAGTGCAGGAGCGACTCGAGCCTGATCTTTGGCAAAAAATCATCGGACCCCGGCAATTTCAAACAGATCAGCTGCTCCAAGAGCCCCGAGCCCCTAGCCAAAGACGACGCCGGCCACGAGTGCCAAGGCGGACGAGTCGTGAACCTCGGCTACCAGCTGAACGCGAGCCTCTTCGTCAAGACCATCGATCTGTGCTACTCGGCGGATCTGGCCACGACGCTGTGGTCCCACGCCAGGATCCCCGCCGTCATCGGGGCCAGTCGATTCGCCAACGACTTCAAGACGCCTGCCTTCAGCAAAGGCGCCTACTTTCAAAACGTTCTCATGACTCAGGTTTATCCGCAGTCGAGCCAGCAGAAAACGTTTCTACGGATATTCGACAACGACCGGAGCTTGGTCGATCGTTATCTACCGACCGATGGTGCGTTCGATGCCTCGCTGTTATATATAATTTCTTCTACTACGAGCAACTATTTTTTTTTTTTTTAATTTTACAGGCAAGAAAAACTACCTGGTCAAAGGTCACCTGGTCGCGCGAGCCGACCTGTTTTATCCGGCCGAGCAGCTGAGCACATACTTCTACCTGAACGTGCTGCCCATGTGGCAGAGCATCAACAACGGCAACTGGAAGAGCGTCGAGTCGCTGGTGCGTCGTCGCGCCTCCGAGTCCGGCTCCGACCTCGACGTCTGGATCGGCGGCCTGGGCGTGATCCAGCTGAGCGGCCGGCGCGTCTACCTGGCCAGGGACAAGCGCGACGACTCCAAGCAGCTGGTGCCGGTGCCCAAGCTCCTCTACAAGCTCGTCCACGATCGGCCGAGAAACGAGGCTCTGGTCTTCGTCACCGTCAACAATCCCTACTTGGAAGGTGCGGTCGTGCCGAGCGAGTACAGGCTCTGCCGAGAGCACCAGCCCTGCCGGGACAGATATCCGCACTTGGACAAGTTTTACGAGGGCTACACGTACTGCTGCAGGCCCGACGACTTTTTGGCCTCGCCCGAGCTCAAGAACGTCAAGCTGCCGATCGAGCTGAAAAATGCCAAAATTATGACGCTTGATCATTGATTCGCGTCTAATATCGACATATTCTATCTATGGGCACACGTAAACAAATAAATTTCTCTGACCCATTCAGTAGTACACTGGACCAATTGTCCTGCTTACACGCACAGTCGCGATATCGAAATTACATAGATCGATAATTATAACCTAGTGCCGAGTGAGCCATGTGTTTTTTTAAAATCAAAATGTACTCTTCTACGTATGAATAATAAAGGAAAGTGAACGACAGACTCCAAAGCTTTCGATACAGTTAGATGTGAGTCTCGATAATAAAAACTTATATTCATGTGTTATTGAATAGTAAATAGTCTGATAGCAGGTACGCGCTGCACCAAAGCTGTCTTAGTCATACATATTTTATTTATATTATGCAATTGTAATGTACTTTTTTTAACTGACGGTCACGAATGAAAATTAAAGTTCCGAATATTTTTGAGGATTTATTTGATAACATTGGGTATCGTAAATTCGATTATTTAATACCCAAAAAATGTCAAAGTACGCATTTTTATCACATTACATGAAAAACGTTTATCGTTTAAGGAAAGCAGAGATCAAACATTTTTAACATAAAAATAAAAAAATAAACATAAAAAAGAATAAATCGATATCGCGAGTAAAAAATCTAAGCTATGGATATTTTTAAACGACTGATGAGCCTGCTCGGAGCCCGTCATCCTGGCGTCGACTTCATTCACGAGTTGCCCCTCGAGGTTTCCGTGATCATCCTGTCCAAACTAGACGCTGGCTCGCTCCTCAACTCGGCTCTGGTCTGCAAAAATTGGCTATCCGTTTGCAAATCGTCTCTGCATCTTCGGAAAAAAGTCATGGGCTATGTTCGCCGGCGCAATCGTCTTCTGGCACTAGTGATGCCTCCCGCACAAACACCGACGTGTCTGAACAAGAAGAAGCCGAAAAAAAGCGCAGCTGCTATCAGGAAAAAATTAAAGCTACAACGCAAATTCAATACATTTCGATTGTAAAGTTCGTAAACGAGTGACAAAGCACTCTTCATTCTTAGTGCTGAATGATATAAATTTCTTAAATTTTTAAAAACGCATATGAAATAATTTCATATAAGCTGGTGAATATGCGATCACCTAAATAATCGTTAAGGGTAACGAAGAAAAGTTTAGTTGATTTAAAATTAATTACCTCTTTTGATAATTGCTCTTTTGAATTTGTACACTTCAAAAGGGACCTCGATGTTTACAAGTTAACATTTTTGTAATGTATTGAGGTTTTCTTTTAATTTTTGAAATTTGACTCATTATTAACATGCAACTTGTCCATGTTAGTTTAATATTTTTATAAAATTTGATACTCAGAGACAAACACTCGAAAACTGTTTTTTTATTTCTCGATGTCGAATCGAACATCTAAGAATTAGAAAAATAATTTTTACTATGACATCGAAAAAAAAATTGAGCATTCGATGAAGTTTGTTCGAAATAATTTTTGTGAAAACAAATGTGTAAACAGCAAAGTAGTAGCAGGTCTAACTAGAGATCTTTCGAGCAAGAGTCTTAAAAAAGTTTCGTATTTGCCTCAAAAAAAGAATTACGCCATCTGCGTATTATTGAGAATCGTTGCTTCCGTTTCCTACAAACGCACGCACACAAGCCACGAGTTATACGGCTCCGGGGACTGCATCTATATAATATTCGAGCGGCCAGGCTCATCTCTCTCAATTTCGGTGTACCAGTCGAGCAGCAAGGAACACACTTGGCTTCGGCAGACCGCAGCAGAGAGCAACTAGCGCCAAAGCAGTGACGATGCACGTCCGCAGCTACGTAGAGTCGAGGTGGCAGGCCACTTTACACTCTGCTGCTGCTGTGTCGTGCGCCATTTTCGCTACGCTCTCGCCGGCTTGCCAATGTCTGGCCAGCGCCAACGTATCATCGCCGTGTACCGGCGATAAAAAGACGCCTCGTGCGAATCCGCGAGTATCGACGAGGCGATCTATGATGCCGTCTTGAACAAAAGGTAAATTGCATTAAATAATTACTTGCACGCGTGTTCGTTCAATTATTTTCTCGTTTTATTGCATACTTGTCGCGTCGAGGTATTTCGAGCCCGGAAACGACCGCGACCTTTTATAGGTTAGACTTTTTTCAACGACTATTTCCACTTTCACATATAATATATAGTATTAACTGGTAAAATAAATATATGCGCTCGGTATAATTGATATTTCATATAATTTTTATTACCGGAATGAATGTGAATACTTTCATAGCTCTAACCGTTCCCTAACTTTCGCACCGGCATCACTCAATTATCATTACCTAATGTCTTTTAATCTAATAATCATTTATCCTTTTTTCCAGCGCATTCAGACATTCCTTAAAATTGAAATATTAAGAATATCGTCATTTTTTGAACGAAACCATCAAGATGTATTTATACAACTTGACTCTCCAACGTGCCACGGGCATTACCCATGCTGTCCACGGCAATTTCTCCGGTTCTAAAATGCAAGAGATTTTGGTCTCAAGAGGCAAATCGCTCGAGCTCTTGAGACCTGATCCAAATACTGGCAAAGTTCATACTTTGTTAACCGTAGAAGTATTTGGAGTCATAAGGTCACTTATGGGCTTTAGGTTAACTGGAGGTATCAAAGACTACATTGTTGTAGGCTCAGACTCGGGGAGAATAGTTATTCTTGAATATATCCCTGCTAAAAATATTTTTGAAAAAGTTCACCAAGAAACTTTTGGTAAAAGTGGATGCAGGAGAATTGTTCCTGGACAGTATTTAGCCATCGACCCCAAAGGGCGTGCAGTTATGATTGGTAAGACCATCTTTTATTTAACTATAAAAAATTATGTTGTGCAATAAAACAAATGATTATAGTATCAGTCCGTGTTTCACCTGATATTTTTTGATTAAAAACCTCTGATAATGATTTCATAAATTATAAATACGTTTATATTACTTGCAATTATTCAAATAAACTAATCATGTTCCAATTTTTACAGGGGCCATTGAAAAACAAAAACTAGTCTATATTCTAAATAGAGATCCTGAAGCACGACTCACAATTTCGTCGCCTCTAGAGGCTCACAAAAGCAATACTCTTGTCTATCACTTAGTTGGTGTTGATGTGGGTTTTGAAAATCCTATGTTTGCTTGCTTAGAAATTGACTATGAAGAAGCAGATGCTGATCCTACTGGTGAAGCTGCTGTGAGAACTCAGCAAACCTTGACTTTTTATGAATTAGACTTGGGTTTGAATCACGTTGTCAGGAAGTACAGTGAACCATTAGAAGAGGTAATTATTTTTGTTGAAATGAAGTAGGTTTTGATAAAAAATCTTGCATCACCTGTGAAATAAGTGGTTTATTATCTTTTAAATATTTATACTGATATTTTCCAATTGTCTGATTACTTTCAGCATGCTAATTTTTTGGTATCTGTACCTGGTGGAAATGATGGCCCTAGTGGCGTACTGGTTTGCTCTGAAAATTATCTTACATACAAGAATTTGGGGGATCAACCAGATATTCGATGTCCCATTCCACGACGTCGTAACGATCTTGATGATCCTGAAAGAGGCATGATTTTTGTTTGTTCAGCAACACATAAAACCAAGAGCATGTTTTTCTTCCTGGCACAAACTGAACAAGGAGACATTTTCAAAATTACACTTGAAACTGATGAAGATGTTGTCACTGAAATCAAACTGAAATATTTTGATACTGTGCCAGTAGCTACCAGTATGTGTGTACTGAAAACAGGTTTCCTTTTTGTTGCTTCAGAATTCGGCAACCAGTAAGATATCTTCATTATTATAATTATAATAGTTTGTTAGATTCAATACTTGAATTTCACTTCAATTTTTTTACTCTAGTTATTTGTACCAAATCGCACATTTGGGTGATGATGATGATGAACCAGAATTCAGTTCAGCTATGCCTTTAGAGGAAGGTGATACTTTCTTTTTTGCACCAAGACCGTTGAGAAATTTGGTGCTTGTTGATGAATTGGACAGTCTTTCACCAATAATGAACTGTCATGTAAGTTAACAAAAATTTTATTTACATTGGCACTCACAAGTAGAGAAAAGATGAAACATCAAGTCTTTTCTCTGTGACGAGTGCTAGATTAAATAATCTTTGTCGCCTTTGACCTGTATTTGCAGTGTCGAAGTGAACCAAAGAATGACATTTATTTGAATGATAAAAATTGAATCAATTGTCAATAGTTATAATTGATCTCCAAAAAAAAGTGAGTTATGAATCTAATCATTACTTTTTCAACTAATAGGTCGCTGATTTGGCCAATGAAGATACACCACAACTATACATGGCATGTGGCAGAGGACCACGGTCAACTCTTAGAGTACTGCGCCATGGTCTTGAAGTTTCTGAGATGGCTGTGAGTGAACTTCCTGGTAATCCAAATGCTGTGTGGACTGTTAAAAGACGTATAGACGGTTAGTTTTTACCAAATCATAGTTTATTCATGCTCTATTTTGTTTTTAATAAGTTTTTCGCTTTTGAACATTAGATTGCCAATTTAAAAAAAATTATTTTCTTTCTAAAAATAATTATTTATTAATGTTATCAAATCTAATACTAGTCAACTCTGTAAAGAACAAATTAAAAGTCGTATTTAAATTGAAACCGTGAAAGAAAAATAATTTTTTCTGCTCAGAGTTACAAACAAAAACTTGAAACATAGATAATAGCCAGCTGGTGGTTTGATACTCTCTTTTCAAACACCAGTTCTCTCCTTTCAGACCATGATCAACACGTGATGACTCATTTGATACCTGGCTGTAGTTGAAATTGAAGGTAAGAGAAGATCAAGCACGTATTGAGAATGGCAGGACATCATCTACAAATTGACTGAATTCAAATTTGAAAACATATTGGCATATTATTGGCAGCAAATGAAATTTTTTAATTATATTTCACTTCAAAGCTTGAATTTTTCTTATTACATGTTCTACAAAATGAAGATTATCCTCTGTAAAATTAATTTTTATTGATAAAACTAACTAAGTAATCGATTTTTTATGTTACAGAGGAATACGACGCTTACATTATAGTGTCTTTTGTGAATGCCACTCTTGTATTAAGTATCGGTGAAACAGTCGAAGAAGTAACAGATTCTGGTTTTCTTGGTACTACACCAACTCTTAGTTGTTCAGCTTTAGGAGATGATGCTCTTGTTCAGGTAAATATAACTTGTTCAACACAATTACAATAAATCAAGCACTGCGGTATCTCCAATACCTGGACTCACCCCACGTATCGGTCGCAAATTAGTGCAAGAGAAAATTTGAAGCTTCGCATCGTTGGTGTGCTTGAACCTTATTAAGCCCACCTGGTATTCTAGCTCAGACAATTTTGTATTGAAATTTAAACCTTTTCTTCTATTTTTATTCTTATGAATGAAATTAATAAATATTCTTGTACCACAAGGTCTATCCTGATGGAATTCGTCATATTCGTGCAGACAAACGTGTTAACGAGTGGAAAGCACCCGGTAAAAAAACCATTATCAAATGTGCTGTTAATCAACGTCAAGTCGTTATTGCTTTAACTGGTGGAGAACTTGTTTACTTCGAAATGGACCCAGTAAGTTTTACAATTATTCTACTCAAAAATACTATAATTGCTTCAATACCAGCATTATATAAACTTTGATTTCTAATTTTAGACGGGTCAGTTAAATGAGTATACTGAACGTAAAAAGATGCCATCAGAAGTGATGTGCATGGCATTGGGCAATGTCGCTGCTGGTGAGCAGCGGTCCTGGTTCCTTGCTGTTGGTTTACAAGACAACACTGTACGCATAATCTCTCTGGACCCATCAGATTGTCTTGCTCCACGTAGTATGCAAGCTTTACCAGCTGCCGCTGAAAGTTTGTGTATTGTTGAAATGGGAATTAAAGAAAAAGACGAAGATGAACCATCTAGTAATGTTCAACCTGCTCTTCATTTAAATATCGGTGAGTGATGTTTTATCATCAATGTAACATTTTAAACTAATGATTTATTATATGATTATTTTTATCAATGTCCGTGTTTCAACTGATATATTTTGATTAAAACTCTATTGATTATGACACTTTGATTAATAATTAAATGAGTTATTAGAATTATTGCAAGTCATATTAATCGTCTTGACTTCATTTTTTCTAGGTTTGCAAAACGGTGTATTGCTACGAACGGTGTTAGACCCGATTTCAGGAGATTTGTCTGACACACGTACTCGTTATTTGGGCTCACGACCAGTCAAACTTTTCCGTATTAAAATGCAAGGTAATCAAGCCGTGCTTGCGATGAGCAGTCGTTCGTGGCTCAGTTACTACTACCAAAATCGTTTTCACCTTACGCCACTCTCTTATGAGAGTCTGGAATTTGCATCAGGCTTTAGTTCCGAGCAATGTCCGGAGGGTATAGTAGCTATTTCAACCAACACTTTGAGGTGAGTTGATGATTTCATTACGGCTTGTATATCTAATTAACCCAAGAATCCATCTTAAATATACTATGATTTTTCAGGATTTTGGCTCTAGAAAAACTCGGTGCGGTTTTCAATCAAGTCAGTTTCCCTTTGGAATACACTCCAAGGAAGTTTGTAATTCATGAATCAACACACATTGTTTTGCTCGAAACAGAGCACAACGCTTACACAGAAGAAACGAAACAACAACGTCGACTTCAAATGGCTGAAGAAATGAAAGAAGCTGCAGGTGCAGATGAAGCCGCGGTCGCCAGAGAATTAGCTGAAGCTTTTCTTACAGAAGAACCCAATGAACAAATATTTGGTGCACCGAGGGCTGGACCTGGTTTGTGGGCTTCGATGATAAGAATTATGGCACCAACAACTGGTGTTACCTATCAAGTTTTAAGACTTAAACAAAATCTTGCTGCGTTATGGTAAGAGCTTTGAACGCTTATTTATATAGAACTGCGCGTTTTGTTCTCCGCAAGAACACTTGTAGCTTGTGGGTTGCACAAACGCGAATATTAAATTGCCCTTATATCCCATCTTTACCTTGCATCTATTGCTCGTTAAAGTCGTAAAAGGGCATACAAATCTTTTAATGAAATGTAAAAATGAATGCAAAAAAAACTAAAAGTTTGATTTAAAATATCACAAACTAAACGAATTTATCTTTTTTTAGTTTGGCTTTTGTAAAATTCTCCAATCAAGGAGACCAACAATTTCTTGTGGTTGGCGTTGCCAAAGAATTTCAGCTTAATCCTAGGATAAGTAACGGTGGATACCTTCATACATACAGGTAAATACATTCGAAAAATTTAGAAGTATCAATTATTTTCTTGAATTAATCTGATATGATGACTTACACACACTACCTGCAACTATTTGATGAAATCCTGCAGTACTGATTTAAGATTTCTTTCTAATTTTATCATTTAATAAGTCATGAACATAAAATTAATTAAATTGTTACATTTGATTTTCAGAGTTAATAGCGACTGCACTAGCATTGAACTGATACATGAAACGCCACTTGATGAAATTCCTCTAGCTGTTTGTGCCTATCAAGGACGAGTTTTAGTTGGCGTTGGTAAAATGCTTCGCCTTTACGACATGGGCAAGAAAAAATTGCTTCGTAAATGTGAAAACAAGCATATTCCTAACGCAGTAGTATCGATCGTTGCTATTGGACAACGCATTTACGTAAGCGATGTTCAGGAATCTGTTTACGCTGTAAGATATAAGAGGCAAGAAAATCAACTGATTGTTTTTGCGGATGATACATTACCCAGATGGATAACAACTACTTGTATTTTGGATTACGATACCGTAGCAACAGCGGATAAATTCGGAAATATAGCCGTGGTAAGTTAGATATGCAATAATTATTTTATTGCGCTTTGTTCTCTGTAAGTTTCCACAATAGGCTTATGGATGTAATAGCGCATAAATCGAAGTGTTTTTTCAATCCCATCTTTAGCTAGCAATCTAATAGCTTGTTAAAGTCGTTATTAAACATACATGTGTAAATTTACATGATTATTATACAATAAGAATTTGTACATCCAGATTATTTAATGCATTTTCTTTCAATTGTAGATACGATTGGCAAGTGGTGTAAACGATGATGTTGACGAAGATCCTACTGGCAATAAAGCTTTGTGGGATCGAGGGTTACTGAATGGCGCTTCTCAAAAAGCTGATACAGTAGCATGTTTCCACGTTGGAGAAACCGTTATGTCACTTCAAAAAGCTACGCTTATACCAGGAGGCAGTGAATCATTGGTTTACACAACTCTCAGCGGTACTGTCGGCGTTTTAGTACCGTTCACGAATCATGAAGATCACGACTTTTTTCAACATCTTGAAATGCACATGCGATCAGAGCATCCACCATTATGTGGACGTGATCATCTAAGTTTCCGTTCGTACTATTATCCCGTTAAAAGTGTCATTGATGGTGATCTTTGTGAACAATTCAACAGTATCGAACCAACCAAACAGAAAAGTATCGCTGGCGATCTGGAAAGAACAGCCGCCGAAGTGTCAAAAAGATTGGAAGACATTCGAACTAGATTCGCATTCTAAAGTATTTAAGTTTATTCGCACCCAATTATCATCAGTAACGCAAATGAATTTATAATTTCAGTTTGTAAATGCGTTATGTTGGAGCTTTTAAAAATGACTTGATAAAATTAGACTTAAATTTGTATTGAAACATTTTGTAAATATTTCGTCATAGTACTTATAGTTTAAAATTTAATGAATTTGTATAAGATCGTAAATTCTTCCGATAAACGTTTTTTATAGCGTTTGTAGAATATTAGTTTTAAGTTCCCTTGCTCTCGATGTAACGGTTTTGATTACTGTCAAATAAATTTCACTTTTTGTATAAAATGAATATCATGAAATTTTCATTCTTCCCTAATTAAAAGATACTAGCATTAAAAGCCAAAGTTCTTGGAAAACTTCAAACGAGTCGTATTTTCTACTGTTCAATTATCCGAGCCATTTGATTATGATTTAACAAAAAGAACTGGTTGAGAGCCAGACAAATTGAATTGAAATTCTGGAGAATTGAAAGAATTGGTTTTGCATACGTTTCAACATATCGTCATCAAGGAACGCGTGAAACAGTAGGCTTAGTACAGTCACAGATTATTAGTAAAGCACACTTGATCTACTTATAAAAAAGTTATGGATCAAAAAGTTTTTTTCTTAAATTAATTCAATTTCAACAAAGATATAAAGGAAGCATGCCATATTATAATCATTAGAGGGTGAATTCAGCATAATAAAATGATGTTTAAATCATTTTATTCTGTTATATATAATTAAATTCTAAACTGTTATATTTAAACTATAAGTCAAGTATAAATAATTCCCCTCTGTTGTTTTATAATTAAAATATAGGATTTCTTATTTATACTTGTATTATTAAGATCGTGAGGCCTTTCACTACATTGTCGTCATTGAAACTTTACGTTTCTTCGGAAAAGGTGACGCTCTAGTAGTTATATTGCATTAAACAAAGTTCTAAACGCATGTTACTATAGATTTGAATTCATTTAATAAAATCTATATTGACCTTGAGTTGAAAAACGTGGCAGGGTACCAAAATAATTATTAAAGTTAAAAATGGTGGATATTGAAAAAAATGCTCTTGAAATTTATCCCCTCATGGTATTTTTCATGAAAATATCTTTTATATGGCCTTTCTGGACTGGGGTAAAGAAATTTGGATTAGCATTGATAATACTTATTATGAGTATTACATTTTGCATATCTACGGTATGTAACTTTTTTAAATATGAAGTACTCCACAAAACCGTTAAAATCATCGTGAAAATTCAACTTGTTACATACTATTTTGATATTTGCAGCTAATTTATGCAGTAAAAAAGTATTCTGCAAATGAGTTAAAGGTTCAAACAATGGCGGAATTATGTATTCAATTATACACAGGGACTTTTGGTATGTTTGCCTTGTACTGGACTATTTTCAATAAAAAAGCCTCTTCGACGGTAAAAATAATGAATAAAAATTATATTTTAATGATTATATTATATGGATATAAAATTAACTCCTCGCGTAAAAATTTTTAATCATTTTAAATACAAAGATAAAAAGTTTGTTGGAGCTTTCAATAAAAAACTGGATGCACTGTAGTACTGAGGAAAGACATTTTTTAAAGGATCAAATTAATCTGTCTGATGCAATATCTCTTATTTTAACAGGTAGCGTTTGATGATTAAATTAAATCATGGAACATTTATTATAAACATAGGAATTGATTATTTTGAAGGTTTGATATGTGGATCTTATTCTATGTACGTTATCCTTCCGGTTCTATGGCCTGTCGCTGCAAATGTGATTTTACCGGGAAACCATACACGTGAAAAAAAGCTTTCTGTGCACATGGAATTATTTATCAATGATAATGATTACTTCTATTTTCACCTTATTCTGTCATTAATGTTTACATTTATAATACAAGTATTTTTTTCAAGTTTGGGAAGTGTATATGCAACATTTATATATTTCGCCATAGGAAAATTCCGATTTTTGGGGTAATTTTTAATATTATAAATTGAAATTAAATTAATTGATCCACAATACAACTAAATCCAATTATTTGATCAATTAGATTTAAAATACAGCACTTTACTGCGTACTTTGAAACCAAAACTTGTCTACAACCAAAAGATCATGATTTTATTTACTACTGTATCTGCAAGTTTGTTCAAGAACATCAATATTGTCTTCAGTTGAGTTGATAAGTTTCCTAAAGTTATTTTGATATTTTAATATTACTTTTTTTTCAGCCACGTTGAAATGATGAATAATTTATGCAGCAATTTAATTTTTATTATAATATTTTACTTAATCATCGGCAGCAGCGTTTCTGGTTGTTTAGTACGATTTGAAATTCATCTATAAAATCTGAAAAATGAAACATGTTTGATAGTTTTACTTCTAGATAATAACTCAACACGAACAAGATATAAATTTTGTTATCATGATGATTTGCGTTTATATTTTGTGTATGGAGTTTTTATTTGTGGCAAGTTACCCCTCTCAGAAAATAGCTAATGCAAGTAACGACATACATGACTTATGGTAAGATTAAACACATATCGATAATTGTCGTGCTACTTTTCGATGGCTTTCAAGTTATGTTTAAATTACTTTGAAATTGAACTTTTCATGTTTCAAAAAATAATAAATGAATGATAAAGTTACTGTACTGAATGGTACAGATACTCGACAAAAACCAGAAAAATGCTGCAAATGATGATGATAAGGGCCTCTAAAATTTCTTGCATGGAAATTGCACCTGGCACATACTTAAACTCCGAAACAACTGAAACGGTAGCTATCACAATGGTATCAAGTATTTCTTCCCCCGATTTTAATATTTTTTCTTTTATTATAGATTATTCGATTATCTTTATCTTACATTACTGCTCTGGTTTCGATAACTCAATTAGAATCATAAGTTTTTACGGTGCAAACACAGACGTAACAATTACTTGAATACCATTCTTCAAAAATCACAACACAGTCACTTAAATTTTTAGTTCAAACTTGATGAATATGTTAAACGTGATCAGTAATCTAATCAAAGATACACTTAACTTTTCTGAATCTTTAATAAATGTACAGTCTACAATCATATTCGAAGATAAAAGTACACATTTTTAAATGCTAATTCTTTACTGTTTCAATAATAAAATTATAAAAAATTGTGATCAAAAGATCGAACAAATACAACGGGTTTAAGTGATATTTTTGAACAAGTTTATTTTAAAATAAGTATGACTGTCTGACTCCTACTACTTCAACAACCAAATTTTTCACAAAAACTTGACTATGATAAAATAATTAAATTTAAAAACTTCCACAAAGTTTTAAGGCGCACAATACAAAATAAAATAATAAATAAGACTTTACAAGCTTGTACCGTTTCAATCGAGTTCAAAGCGTTCAAAATAATTATGTTTATAAAACTCACTTTAATATAATTTTGAATGAGTAATTCTTCGTCAATCTTAACATCATACTTTTTTAATTTTTTTTTTTAACCTACTATGCATTTACTTTTAAGTTTTAATACATTTTTGAAACATGGTCCATACATGATCGTTGTCGAACTCGCGCGAAGAAAAGAACTAATGGAGGTAAATAAGTAGCCATTGAATTTGTAATTAAAATCCTGATTAGGTGTTACTTGTTGACTTTTTAAAATAGAAATGAAGGATGTCAAGAGCGACGTTCGTGATAATAAAAGTATGAGAATATGCTTTTGAATTTATAAAAAATACCCTCGGTACAGTTCACATTTTAATTAATAATGCAGGCACGAATAACTCAATCGAAGGTATGTTTTGTATATTGAAAAATAATGATTAATAATGTAATATAACTACAATTGTCATTTCTTAGGCGCTTCGAGCGAAGATTTACGAAACACTGTAACTTTCAACTTATTGGATGCGTTGTACTGCATCAAACAAGCTATTAATTTGATAAAGACAATTAATGAAGATTCGCATATTATCATTACGACGTTACGCAGATTAATCATGGCTACTTTTAGTTCCATCATTTGAATATTTCGACACCCCAATAGAAATACCAATTTTGTCAACACCATTCGGACTTTTTAAGAGTAAGATGTGCAAAATACATCAATTTTCTATCACTTTTATACGTAGAATGTATAAAAGACATGAAAATTGAGATCTATCTGCGATATCTCTGAATGTTACGAGCATATTTTCCATTACGTTTCCCTATATTTCAGAATAAATATCATATTTTTATAGAATTTGAGTCCAGGGCTGGTTGACACAGCAATGACGGAGAATTCGTCTGGGTTTCTTTTGGTTCCAGAAGATATAACAGAAGCAGTTGTCTACATTATTGGAACGCCACATAGAGTTGCAGTCACGCAAATAACCATATAAATATTTTTTGATCGATAAAATGAAAGTGGAAATATTAGTAGTTTTAATAAAATATTGTATCGATATTGTATATTAAACAACAGATAGTGGGAATTAGAAAATTCTAAACTCAATATTTTTTTATGTACAATATAGATAAATAATGAGACTAACAATACCTTTTAATAAATATTGAATTTTATATTATGACTTTTTCTTTTTATCTTATTTAAAATTGAGATAAGCACTTTTTTCCTTAATTCTAGTTACATCACTGATTTTCAAATGGATATTATAAATGTGGTCCGATAAATACAAAATAATTTCATATTCTGTAATATCGTGTGCAATGTACACGTGTACTTTATCTGTACCGCTGATCTATACGTTTACCAGTAAATTCAATTTAATTTGGTACTATGAGATATCAAAATTGAATAAATGTTATAAAAGTAACTCTAAATATTAGCCTACCTAACGCATACTAATCAATACGTTACGTTCAGAAAACATTTTGAAAAGATAAACAGCTTCGTAATCGAGTCTTTTTCGATATTACGGAACGCGCAATAACAACTTGTAGATCCCAACAAGTGCTTGGGAGTGCCGGTGCACGAACGCTGACATAACGATATAGTTGATTGCTAATCGTCGAGTAAAACAACTGCGCTGCAGTGTCAGTCAGTCAGAGTTCGCCGTAACAAGTGCAATAATGAATCGATGGAGAGGAAAAGTAGCGGTTGTGACCGGTGCATCATCGGGAATAGGCTTGGCTACTGCGAAAGCCCTTCTCAACGAAGGTCTTATCGTAGTCGGTCTCGCTCGTAGACTCGAAAAAATGATAGTTTGTTGAATTTTTTTTACAATTCATAACAGGACATGATGAAGCTCTTTGAATAGTTCATTAAAAAAAATACTTACTGTGTAGTTTCAAAATTTTACGAATGAGAGAATTTTATTCGCGAAATGAACTAGATGCAAACATTTTTTACTTTCGATGTAGCTCAAGATAATTCAGATACTTTATCCTTTTCTCAATGCCAACTTGATCGATAACCATGCAATTGAGCTAACATTTTTTCAAAATTCTCCAATTTCACAGGACGAAATGAAAGATAATCCGAGGCGGGATCAATTTCACGCTAAAGCTTGCGATGTGACAAAAGAAAGTGACGTGATTGAAGCATTCAAATATGTCGAAGAGAATTTTGGTGCATTACATGTACTGATAAATAATGCTGGCACTGTGACTCTAAAGAGCGTTCAACGTAAGTGCATAGTTTCTGTTTCAGATTACTTGCAAAATATACACTTAAACTGACATTTAAATCGTTTCATGTAGAAGCAGAAATGAGCGAATTAGAACATATAATCAATGTCAACGTGTTCGGAGTTTTGTATTGTTCCAAACATGGAATTGCGTTGATGAAAAAACACGGTGACGTGGCTCATGTGGTCAATATTAACAGGTAAGAAAAATAATCCTTGACGAATGACATAAAGATTATAATATGTTTTTTAGCTCCTAGGGAAATTGAAATTATATATTAATCTTTCATTACTTTCATAAACTGTTATAAGAGTTTAAAAAGTATTATAAACTTATTCATATAAAACTCGATTAAAAAGTCATATTTTGACCTCATATAACAGTTTTAAAATTTTTTGAAAACTTATAAAATTTTAAGCAATTTTAATTTCCATCGGAAATATAATTATAAGATGAAAATTGAATGTTATAAGGAAATCGAAATTTCCGACGAAGACTTGCACGTTTACGAATTGAGTTAAAATGAGAAGTGTTACTCTTCGTGGCGAGCATCAAAATACAATTAAACGTTTACACAAATACGTACAAACAATGTATTTTTATGATTAATTAATTTTTATTAATCAGTCGTGAGAGAATATTTATTACTTAAAAAAAAAATTAATTTAGTATTGCAGGACGTAAAGTTCCTCATCCGTTCTGGTTTGGTGGAGGCGACATACATGTTAACGTGTATTCAGCAACAAAACATGCTATTACGGCTTTTTCAGAAACTTTGATTAATGAATTAAACAATGAAGGGAACAAGATTCGCATAACAGTACGTTTACAACAACTAATTTTAAATTATTCTGAACTTTACTTCAGGTCAGAGAAACCATTTTCAACCTACGGAGTATTAAAAATAAACTATTCTCTTCACAGAATCTAAGTCCAGGCTACACTTCAACAGAGATCATACCAGAAAAAAATTCTTCGGGGATGACCCAAGAAGTGAAAGATCTATTAGCTACAAAACAAGTGTCTCTGAGTAGTGAAGATGTAGCTGACAGCATTGTTTATGTTTTAAGTACCCCGCCTCATGTTCAAATTACGGAATTAACGATCAAGCCTCTAGGAGAAAAGTTTTGAGTTTTTATTAAAAAAAAAAAAGAAAACTATAAGTAATTTTTTTTTCACTTTTGACAATTTATTCAATGCTCTACACGATGTGAATATTTAATTCTATATATACAAATATACATTACATGAATTATATACAGAGTATATAGTTTTTAATGACAAACTTAATTAATATGAACAACTTTTATAAGTAAAATCAATACTGCCTGATGTTAGTGTAGACAATAAACATATATCTATAACACATATATGTATGTAATTATATTTTTAATGTATAATATATTTATATAAAATTATGCATAAATAATCTTAAGTATCAGCAAGTATTTAATACATTAGCAAGTATTAAATACTTTGAAATAAATATAAAAAATGTTCATGATTCTGCATGATGTTTTGTAGTCATCAAAACATTTACTTTGTTAAAAAATAAATGTTTGTATTTATTTCTTTCACACAGTTATGCACAAAATTTACATGGCAGTAACTGTCCATTATAATAAACGTTTATAAAGCATACATTAATATCACAATTTAATTCAATTCATTATGAGTATAACTATTGTTATTATTAGTTAAGGAATTTTTATGTATACATTTTTTTACATCAAATTTTAAGCATATATTAAATATGCATTTTTATCTTCTGACTCTTTTAAATTCATTTCTATTGAATGAATTTTGATTTTGATTTTGGTTTCCGAAATTAGGTAGTCGATTATAATTATTTTCATTACGGTTTTGGCCCCTAAAAAAGGGTGGTGGAGGAGAAGAAAAGTTTCCATGAGATTGATGATTTGAATTATTTCCCATGTGACGCATATTAGGATTATTTTGAAAGTTGTTGTGTGGAGGGTATCTCATTTGATTTTGGTTCTGTGGTGGTATACCCATTGGCATATTTGGAGGTGGAGGTGGAAATGATGACCAATTACCTCTTGGCATATTGTGTGAATTAATTTCATCTGAATTACTATTGAAAAATGAGTTAGGGCCTCGTGGTGGCATGTGCTTATAATCAAAAGATTCATGCATGTTGTTCTCTGTTTTTATTTTATTGCTACCAAGATATTTTTGGTTCAAGGGATTATTTAGACTGTTATTGAAGCTTGAGGAAGAAGCACTGAAATTACTATATCCTGGCATACTATCAGGGCCAGAATATTGTTTATTTTGATCATCAAAGTGAGATTTAACTGAAGATTCTGTAGTAAAATAACTTGGAGCCACATCATTTATCCTAGCATCCTCAATACGGTTAAAACCTGATTGACTCATGCTAGACTTGTCATTTGAATTACTATCTTGTGCACTAATCAATTGCTCAAATTTTCGTTTACCTCCTCTGTTTAAAGCATTAAGCAGTTCAGGATTTTGAGCAAACTTTGAACTTGCCAACGGAGGAGGAAGTTCTACATCGGGAACCTTAGAATAATCTACATCACCTTCATCTCGTAAATAATCTTCACTTTCTTCAATATCTTGTTCAACATTCACTACATTCCGAAGTTCTTCTATTTCTCCAGACAAAACAAGTTTATTAATGGCTTCAGTACCTTGAGTAATAGCTTCAGCAAGTTTCGATCCTGCTTCCACAGGAATCATTTTTCCATACAATATTATAGCATTTGGAGTCACTTCGTTCAGAGGAACAGCACCAGGTGTTGTTTCAATAATTTGATTAACAATTGTATTTAAAGCTTCTGCTTGTTCAACATCATCTGCTTCAGCTTCATTCCATTGCGCTTGGAAGTTTCGAGGTATAGGCTTACTATAAGGAACTTTTTTGGTAACATTCTTTTTACTGTCATCAGTAACATTTTCAAGATCAAGGCCAGGTATGTTTTCTTTATCTTTTTCAACATCTTCTTCAATAACAATTCTATCTTCAGGACCCATTCCTGGTATGATCAAGTTTTTATCAGCTGTTTCTTGGTCATCTACTCCTTCTGCACCTGCAGGAAGTATGTTGAGATTATATTTATCTCGCATTGTATCTCCAGGTCTATTGCGTGTCCAAAATTTTGATGTATGATCATTACTGCCAGAGCAAAGAATATGTCCAAGTGGATGCCAAGCTAATGTCCATACAATACTATCATGAGCTTGTTCAATAGCACCAACTTCCTTATCAGTTCCAACATGCCAAAAGAGAATATCTCCATCACTTCCACCACTACAAAATAAACCTTCATGATAAGGATGCCAAGCCACACAAGAAACTTCTTTTTTATGTCCTCGAAATGTTTGAATTTCTGAACTAAGATTTCTTATATCAAATAGTTTCAAAAGATGATCTCGAGAAGCTGTTATGAACCAATTCCCATTTTCATTCCATTTAATATCCATAACAGTTGATTTATGTGCATGAAGAGTAGCCAATGATTTACTTGTTTTTGGATCCCATAATTTGACTGGTTGTTGATTATCTTTACTTCCTGAAACCACTAAGGATTTTTGTGGATGCCAATCTACGCACTTTACATCGGCACCGTGTCCACGTAATATACGTTCTTCTTGACAGCGTAGAAAGTCCCAAATTCTTACAGTACCATCATCACTACATGTTGCTAGTTTACTATCTGATGGACTAAAACTCAATCCACGTATAGCTTCTTTATGTGCTTGGAACATTTTTACATTGTTCATATTACTTTGCCAATACTTGACAAATCCAGCATGATCGCCAGTTACCATCCAACTTTCGCTGTGAGACCATACCATTGTCCTAACAGGACTATCGTGAGCTTGCAATATAGTTTCAAAATTATAGGTTAAGCCATTCCATAATGTAAATTCTCCACTTGATGCACCAGTCACAAGACGTCTCCCTTCTGGAGTCCAAGCCATTGAAAAAATTGGACACCTCATTTTATTTGTAGCTGTCTTGACAAATTTCGTTGTAACGCAGTTAATAGGATTATCCATATAGCTTGGTGGAGGAAGTAAGTCAGGTGTATAAATTACATCTGGCTGTAAAGCTTGCCTGTCACGATAATCACGTTGCCAAACACGATTCTCAAGGGCTTTGATTATTCCTGAGTTATAATCTACAGTTTTTCTCATGACTGATTTGCGTAGCCTTTTACCATCAAATTCATCTTGCACAACATCTTGACTGCTAGCGATCTTTGGTGCATGATATGGTTTAAAAGACTTAAAAAACCCTTTACCTGGATGACGCACATAGTTAGATGCTGTTCCAGGAATCTGGGGTAAAGCAGGAGGTGGAATATTAACGGGAGTCGGAGGTGGTGCACTCAACACCGTCGGCGGTGGTACCGACATGTTCGGAAGACTCATAACTGTTTGGTCGAACTGCATTTTTGAATGTTTTCGCAAACGAATTTATTAGTAAACAAAATGTGGAAATGTCTGAAAATAAAAGAGCATCAATTAGAGTACATTTAGTGATTTGGTTTGTTTCTAGTAGTAGTATAGTATTTTATTCTTACAATTTTCCGCTGTATTTATCAACTAAATAAGCTGAGTTATTCTTATGAAGCAAGAAGCTTTTGTCGGTAACACAAATGAACACTTTACAAGCAACTAAAACCCATTACACCGGTAAAAAACTGAAAACTGGAATGATTAACCTAAAAAGGGTTGGGTATCAGTTCAGCACAAGTAAGTTTATTTTAGCGTTTTAAGACGCGTCGTATCTAAAGCTTGTTCCTTTGACTTTCGATGTCAACAGTTTATGATTTAATAAACACTTTATAACGATGATGCATCGATGATACAGGAATTAGACACTTTTACCATGCTTGCCCAACGCTGCACCAACATTCACTGCAGCTATATGGCTTGTGATGGTGCGCTTGTCCAGCGTGGCATGTGAAAAAACTAAGTGTGCAGTGCACTATGCTGCTACTCTGCCTCTATAAGAGTCTCGACTCGAACTCTCGAGATATACACTGAGAGAGTAAAAGCATAGTGACTGTCAGCGCCGCGCGGCTGCCGCGCAAAATCGCAATACAGTGACTTGACGGCCGAGAGTAAGAGAAATCGCGCAAACATGTAATGTGAAATATTTAGAGAACATTATATTTTTTTGTTATTTATTAAAATAAAAATATTATAGTCACTCTAAAAAGTGTTAGTAAACCAGAAAAAAAAATTAAATTTTTTTTCACAATTACACTATAGCCATGCCGTATTGCTTGCAAAGTGGTCGAAGGGGTGGCCGGTGTGCAGAAGCGTTATGCACGTAGTCTGTTATTCTTAAGCTATAATAAGAGTAATAAAAGATAATTGGAACTTAATTAACATAATAATTAACAACATGTCCACTTTATTTTCGATTATTAAGTTAAAATTGTTAATTTAAAAAAAATATTTATAACCCTTTTACAACTTCACATTGGATAAAATAACTAAACTAATAATGATGATAAAATAACTAACTAATAAAAGTACGATTTTCACAACACACAGAAATAAATAAATTAATAATTTTACGTAATTCGTAAAAGTTACATTTTTATGAAATTTTTAAAAAAATTGTATTTTTATTCTGTTAAATACAAAAAAAGCTACAATATATGATTTACAATTTTAGTCTGATTGACATTTTTTTAGATAATTTGTAATAATTCATAATATTTTATTTCCTTCCTTAAAAAAATCATGTGAAGTCGTTTTATTCTTTACCTCATTGGTCGAAGAGTAAAGAAAGGAGTGAAGATGAAAGAAAAGGATATTTGAACATAAAAATAGCTCGCACATTCTTCGAATGTTGTGAATTTCACTATACGGTTGGTACATTTGATACGCGAGATTTGATTACTTCTGGTAAGGGTACTTTTTGAAACAAATGAAATGAGAAATACAATAAAAATTTTTTATTTCTTAGAAAATATTTTAAGTTTCTTTGAAAATTATTAAGATTTCAAAATATTTTTGCATGATCATTTACTGCTTTGCTATTCTCACTTCTTCCAAAATTGGATTTTGTAAAGTTGAAATCCGTTCTTAAATAGACATTTTTCAAGTAAATAACGATTTAAAATCGTTAAAAATTTCATTCGGACGAAGAATTGAAACGATTAACTTTTGAAAAAACAATATATTTGGCCAAAAATTACATACAATTACTTTACGAACGCTATCTTTTTAGCTACTTTTAATATCTTCAGGCGTGAAATGATAGTTCCATAAGGGCTGTCCCATACGTCACAATCAGCCTCATCGCATAGCTGCCTCCATCTGAAGCGCTTGCTTACCTTAATTAATTACCAGATCTCCGAGCATTAGTGACTTCGAGTCGACAAATTTAACGATTCGGCCACGCGCTCGCTAGGTGCAGACTAGAGATTTTTCGTAAACCCGAAAATGTAATCATTTTCTTCTTCTCGTTTGTATCGATCGTATTCAAATTTTGAAATTTATTGTACAATAAACTAGTAATACTTTTTATTTTAAAAATTTAATGGAAGTCCAATATTTTCAGGCTAATGTAAGTGCTCTTGGCATATACTATTTTTTACATGCAAGTTCTTCACGTTGAAAAGATCTATGGAATTATGTTCAACAACAAGTGTTTAACACGCAATGACATTTGTAAATCCCTGATATATTTACAAATTTTAGCTTACAAATAAAAACTATTAACAAATTCTAAAAGTTTAAAATATTTTCACAATTATAATTTAATAAAGCATGCTTCAAACCGGTTCTTGGTATCCTTCAGTCTGATTTCTGATTGCAAACTTTTCACTCGCAGGTAAAAGTGGCAAAGCAGCTTTCACCATGACCCATGCAGTCGGTCTCTTTCTTTGGCCATATGCGATAGAACACTCGCATTGCAAAGTGCATGAGCCATTGACGTAAAGATATTTTGGTAATACATTTTTGAATTTTTCAAGTGTAATAATTAAAAAAAAAAAAATGGATCGTTGGAACGGAAAAATAGCTGTTGTTACCGGTGCCTCAGGAGGAATTGGTTTGGCTGTTTCTAAAATATTACTCGAGCATGGAATGATCGTTGTGGGCCTTGCAAGAAGAAAAAATAAAATGATTGTAAGTTTTATATTTTTCATTTGATGAGGCCAAATTAATACTATATATGTATCTTTTTATTAATTTTTAGGATGAAATTAAAACTTGCAAAAACTCTAAAAATTTTTATGCTAGAGAGTGTGACATAACAATCGAGGAAAATATAATTCAATCTTTCGATTATATTAAAAGTACGTTTGGTCAATTAAATATATTAATAAATAATGCCGGTACAACGAGCATGAAGAAAATTGAAGGTAAAATATAATGTACTTGAAAAAAAAGAAAATTTCATCCCATTGATATTTTCGCAGACTCTTCTACGGACGAAATCGAAAAAATAGTTAAAGTAAATTTGCTTGGTGTGGTATATTGTTCGAAAAAAGCTATCAAGTTAATGAGAGAGAATTCTATGGAAGCACACATTTTGAACATAAACAGGTAAACATACAAATGTGCAGAAATAATTTCAAAGCTCCTTTCACTGTTTCAAATGATTACATTTCCTTCTATTGTATTTTTCACAGTGTTTTAGGTCATAGAGTACCTCCCCCAATATTTGGACATTTCAATATTTATCCAGCAACGAAATTTGCTGTAACTGCCCTCTCTGAATCACTTCAATATGATCTACTTGATTCAAAAATACGTGTGACCGTAAGGAATAATTTATTTTATTCATTTTTGAGAAAGTAAATTAGATTTCATGAGAATTTTGATTCCAGAATATTAGCCCAGGTGCTGTAAAGACAGATATGCTGGACTATGCAGTACAGCATGCACCACTCATGTCTCAATTACCGGAACTGAGTCCAGATGATATAGCTAATTCAATTGTATTTGCCTTGAGTGTACCCCCACACGTTGAGATAAGCGAGCTAACGATTCAAGGCAAGAAAATGGATTTTTGAATTGAAATCAGTTATTATTTTGTTATGAAATTCAATAAAAATGATATCTATTTTACATAATTTTGACAATTTATTGACGAAGACTTACTTTTGTTATCCTGCATTAATATACGTATTGCCAATGCGTACATATAAAAAATGTATAGTTTCTCATGAGATGTATAATTGTTCATTTGATTTAATACGTAGTGCTTGCCATTTGCCAAAGCACTTGCATTGCATTGCGTCACAGATGCGCAAAATTCCATTGCGCATTCTATAATCATTTCTCTCATTCATTCCAGTACGTAGCTTATTTATACGAATCAAGTCGTCCCACATCACTGACACAAGCTGCATCTGCCGCAGATGTACACCAATTTTTAGTGGAATTATTTGCGAAATTGTTTTATATTAAAAAATACAACAGACCAAAAAAAATTTCGTTTGAAATTATTTGATCAACTGGCGATTTCAAAATGGATCGTTGGAGAGGTAAAATCGCCGTGGTCACAGGAGCATCGGTTGGCATTGGTCTAGCAACGGCTAAAGTTTTGGTACGCGAGGGAATGATCGTCGTAGGATTCGCTCGCAGAAAAACACTAATGGAGGTTGGAAACTCAAATAGTATTTTAATTAGTAGAACATTTCCTATCATTTATTTATTATCTTTTTTCATTCCTCTGTTCATAGTTTTTAAGGATTATTTGAAATAATAATTTATTTCAAATTTGTGTTCAAACAGGATTTTATGAAAGACGTAAAAGGCTCTGGAAAATTTTTTGCCCGTGAATGCGATATTACGAATGAAAAAAGTGTTATTGATTCCTTAAACTGGGTGAAAACTACTTTAGGGTCTATAAATGTTTTAATAAACAACGCTGGAGCCATAAAACATACAAAAATAGAAGGTACTTGAAGGCTGTAAGCACAAATAAATTTTTGAGATAAATAGTTGGTCATTTTTTGGTCGCAAACAGATACGGCTACCGAAGATATCGAGCACATTATTAAAGTCAATGTATTGGGACTTGTTTACTGTTCAAAACAAGCTATAAAATTAATGAAGGAGAATCAAAATGAAGGTCACATCATCAATATTAATAGGTACTTCGTATGAACGAAATAATTTGAAACAAATAAAACTTCCAATGTTGCAATATGATCGGTTTTAGCGTTCTAGGCCACATGGTACCAATGGGCAATGCTCATCACTTTAGCGTGTACCCCGCTTCGAAATTTGCCGTCACGGCTCTGTCCGAAACCCTGAAGAATGAACTCGTGGGCACCAAAATCCGCGTCACCGTGAGTGTCGCTCGTAAAACGGATGATCGAAAAGTATGTGGAATGAAATGTTAACGGTATTTTTCAGAGTGTCAGTCCAGGCTTGGTGAAGACCAACATGATGGAAGCAGCTGCTGAGAAAAATCCCAATATCAACAAGATGCCCGCGCTGAGTCCAGAAGACATTGCCGAGTCAATCGTACACGTACTCGGGGTACCGTCGCATGTAGAAATCAATGAAATACAAATACAAGCGAAATCATAGTGTCAATATTATTGATCTTTGAATAAAATTGTTGTTAAACCTGTACAATATCTGTGCTAAAACGATAAAGTAAAATAATGTAAATAAAGTGAACTCATTGATAGGTTTTTATGAGGCTTGCATAAGTATTGCAATTCCGTATAGCAAAGATTATCTTTGCGATAGAAAATCAATGCAATTAATACAATTCAAGTTTTAACACATGTACAACCTTTGATTGCTTAACTATTATATAATATAACCCACGAATAAAAATAACTTCAATTTTCGATCCGGAGAATTTTTTATCTTCATGAGTAAGTACACATTTTGTTAGTTATCGACAAAAAATTCAGAATAATTAGTAACAAAGTATGTCAAATGAGTATACACTATACGTCAAGTCATTTTCTTTTTCTTGTAATTATAGATTCGCAGATTTTTACGTACGTTTTTATAATACATCGTCACCATGAATCTTATAAGCCACTGCCAAACC
The DNA here is from genome assembly GCF_000599845.2 of Trichogramma pretiosum. Lineage (NCBI taxonomy): Eukaryota > Metazoa > Arthropoda > Insecta > Hymenoptera > Trichogrammatidae > Trichogramma > Trichogramma pretiosum. The sequence goes on along the minus strand of NW_019640932.1, from coordinate 169,574 downwards.
TTGGCAATCCATTATGTCTAACCTTGACGTGTTATGCATGAATCATTTTTCATTTGATTATCATTAAAACTTCGCGCAAATTTATAGATATATATCATAGATTACGCAGATCGTATTGTAGACACGCATATATAGACTTAGTAGTCCATCACATGTGACACAACGTAGTATGCACGAGATATTTTACGATAAATCGACCAGGTTTGTAGGTGCTAGCAATAATCGTTTGCTTGAATAATTCCGTAAAACTAGTTTATTAATTTATACATCTCATTGCTTTCTTTTCGTTTTTTTCTTTCATTTGAATTATTACAAGTAGTTTACATGAAATTATAAGCTTTAGGAGAAGATAGTCAGTTTGCTATGATAGTAAATTTAGCTCAAGTAAAGGTACATTATTTAAACAATAATATAGGTCTCGCGCGTACATTTTACTTTGAGACTCAATTATTCTCAATGTTACTTTGAAATAAGCTTGAAAATGATTTCATTAAATGCAAATGCGCGCAGTCTAAGAAGTTTTTTATGACGTATTCTATTATTTGAAATAAAAATTTAATCGTTACATCGATTATAGTTTTTGACTACACTAACGTTGCAATAAAAATATCAACATTCTTTTCAGAATTCAAAATGAAAATCGTAGGGTTATTGTCGATCGCAGTATTGCTCGGCTGCTGCAGTCAGCCAAGTCAATCCTTACGAGTTTTAGCGATTTTCCCGGCTAATGCTAAGAGCCACTTTGTAGTATGTGAGCACGTGGCCAAAGGTTTGGCAGCCAAAGGCCATCAAGTTGATGTTTACAGTCATTTTCCTTTAAAAAAACCTATTCCCAACTACAATGACTTCAGTCTCAAGGGTACTCTACCACAGTACATCAATAACATGAATTACAGCGATGCGGTAACTTTCCAGATGATTAACGTGGGTACGCTTTTAAATTTGATGGGGCACCCACTCTGTGAATTAATGGAACTCCCATTGTTTCAAAACCTTTTGAAAAACCCACCGAAAGATCCAGCTTACGATGTGCTACTCGTTGAGGTAACGAGAAACATAATCTCTCAATGAATATTCGAGAAAAAAGAACTTTGAATAATTATCATGAAAAAATTTGCAGCCGTTCGTATCTAATTGTTATCTGGCTTGGGGGCGTCACTTGAATATACCAATCGTCAACATTATCCCATCGAACGTTTTGGACTGGGTTCACGCGCCCCTTGGTAATCCTTTCTTTACGGCGATCAGCCCTGGCATGGGTTTTACTGGTCTTCACCCTATGACTTTTTGGCAGCGTCTTGGCAATACGCTTTTGCACAACTTGATAGTCCACTCGTTCAACCAAGAGGTTCGCGTTCAAGACAAATACGTGGAGAAGTATTTCGGGCAAGGATATCCTAATGTCGTGGAAATGCAAAAGGAAATTGATTTGGTACTCGCTAACACTCATCACTCGCTCGATGGAGTAAGACCATTGACACCGGCCATTATCCCTGTCGCTGGTGTACACATTTCCGAAGACGATCCGCCGCTGTCTAAGGTATCAAATATTCATGTATGACGCTGCATAATGTCAGTTTCATTTTTAAATTATCGCTATAATTTTTTCTCACTGGGTCAGGAAGTACAAAAATGGCTGGACGAAAGTACTAAAGGCTGTATTTACTTCACGCTTGGATCGATGCTGAGATTTGAAACATTTCCGAAAAATATAATTGATATGTTTTACACGAGTTTTGAAAAAATAGCCCCAGTTCGTGTTCTTATGAAAATTGCAAAACCCGAAGAACTACCTTCAGGCTTGCCAAAAAACGTTATGACACAAACCTGGTTTTCTCAAGTTCACGTTTTAAGTTAGTGTCCATATCAAGCTATTTACTGGACATTTTTTACTCATTTGACTTTAAATCTTTCTAAATTGTTTCAGAGCATAAAAACGTCAAAGCATTTGTCACTCACGGTGGTATGATGAGTTCACTTGAAGCAATACAAGCAGCTGTACCTATGGTAGGCATTCCAGTTTTTGGAGATCAACCCACAAATGTGCAATTGAACGTCAATAAAGGAATAGCTCAGTTAATAGATCTCAAAGACATAAGCGAAGAAAAAGTTACATCGGCTCTCAAAGCCGTCTTGTTCGATCCAAAATATCAGTCAGTGATCTCCAATTTTATTGGCTCAATACTGTCATAAATTTTTAATATAATCATTAATAAAATTATTTTCATTTTTAAGGAAAAATTCACAAGAACTAGCAAAACGATTTCTAGATCGACCAATGAAACCAATTGACACAGCCGTGTATTGGATAGAGTACGTCGTTCGTCATGGCAAAGGCTCATTACGTTCTCCGCTCTCCGAAATGCCTTGGTGGCAATCATCTCTTCTCGATATTTATGCATTTCTGGCTCTTGCTCTAATTATAGTTTTATTCATTTTGACACGTATCATTAAAATAATTTGTCGATTATTTGGTTGTGCCGGTAATAAGAAAGTGTCAAAGACAGCGCTATTGAAGAAGAAAAATTGAATTGACAAAGTATATTTTGTAGAAATAAATTAAAATGAATCAGAATGAAGAAAAGGCTATTTTTTGCTATTTTCCACTTTTTGAGTTTTTACTCAGTGTTTTCTCACCTTGATTAATCTCTAGAGGACCAGGATTTCGGAGATCATATCATCTACAGAAAACTAACATAAAAAGTACCTTAAATCAGTCATCGATCATAGGCCGATCTACGGCTACGACCGACGGTCGATCTACGATCCGATTTTTTGAATTTTTTGGTAATGATAGCTCGTTTAATACTTGATTCGACTTTTTGTTTTATATTGTGATGGATACTTAAAAATGTTTAGAGTCTTAAAGTCGCTTTATGCTGAAATAAAAAATTTTTAAATACTCACAATAACTATGAGTTTCAAAAAAATTCAAACGGGCTTTTCGGACTTATAAAATAATGGTTTCACTACGTTAGAAACATGAAAAATGTTTGGCTGTTCGACTTAATAATGTAGGACCTTAAACACTTTCTCTGGGAATTTCCAAAGCACTCAGTGCACCTGTGCGCCGCGAGAAGATCGTTTTTTCCTGATCAGGGCATCAGGCTTAAAAAATTCTCCCCAATCTCTCTACATACCATTGAAGAATTTCTTCATGAACTGCAAACAACTTGAACTATAGCGTAGCTTTCTTTACGACTGTAATGTTAATCTCTGATTGAACATTAATTTCATTTTTGTTTGCATTTTTATCGTCGTATTAATTATTAATTCTCGCGTACTCTCATATTATTTTGAATCATCCCGCTTTTCACCAAGAGACCAAAGAGTCCGCAGAGGCCAGAGAGTGCAGACCGTTTCGCGCTTTACTTAAAGAAGGTTATGGGTCTAATTCAAAACTTGTAAACATGACCCTCCACTCTCCAGAGTGTTTTGGCTACATTTTGTGAGCATATAACTAATTTAATAATCTTATATTTTGAGTAGGTTACTCTATATAATTACAAAGTTTTGAAAACACAATATTAAATATTGAAAAAGTCTCGTAAAATGCTTTGGACTCATGAATCGTTTTAGCTTATTAGTGTAAGTTGATCACAGTTTTGTCGGTGTTGCTTATTTATCAGAAGTAAGCAATTTACAAAAATGGGTCGGACATCCGACGGAGCAGGCCCAGCTTCAAAAAAGGTGAAGAAAAAACCGGGCAGGCGTCCCGCTGCATCAGTGGATGATATTTTTGAAGCAATCAAAGATGAACCGTTGTTTTTTGAAAACGGACAACTAAAGAAAATGAGGAATCCTTGTTGGGAAGAAGCTCGAAAGCGTATACCACAGTTGAATTTGCACAACTTGTATCAGTTTGTATTTCAAAATAGATGGGGCATACAAGAAAGATTAATGAGGTATAAAAGTATTGACGTTCCTGTTATAGAAAGAAAAAAGAAAATAAAGTTGCCAGAATTTGGTTTAGTAACCAAATGGGATGATTACAATATCTTTGATGAGATGGATTCTGATGGTGAAGAAGAAATACCTCCATCTGAATTGGATTTGTTGATGGAGATGAAAAAAAGTGATGAACACAAAAATAATATTCATAAAATTGGGCTAATGCCTTTTCAAGTTATATATTGGCAACCAGAACAAATTAAAACATGGATAGATCTTATTCATTTGCAACCAAATTTATGCTTAATAGTATTAGACAAACTTGTTGATAAAATAAGTGAAAATTTCGAATGTAATGATGTGTTTGTAATTGCATTAGCTACTATGGTAGAAAACTCAGTTATATTATTAGGTCAGATGATTTGTGATTCATTAGAATCTATTGATATCCATTTCTTTTTAAACGCATGGCTTGAAAAGAAAGCTGCAGCTCCAGAAAATATTGTAATTGGTTATTGTTATAGGGTACTTGATGCTATTTCATTAGCTTTTAATTTATCTACTTTTGAAGTTTATAACACTAGGTAAAAGGTTATGAAATTCATCCTTGAGAAATAAAAATGTTCGTATTAACATAATTTCTTTTTAATTGTAGGTGTTACAAATATTTACTGAATGAAGAAACAGAATTACCACCTACACTTCTGCAAATAGATATAATATCTCTTATTAAAGTAGTAGACAACTGGCCCAGTTTTGAAAATGTTGAACAATCAGTTAAGGATTTATATTTGTGTGGAATCATGTATTTGAGTACTGTTAATAATTTAGTTGAATTTGAAGATGTTGTAACTACTTTGTTTGTGCTGTGTCAAAGTCTTGGTACAAATGATGAAACAGAATATAGAAAAGCTAATCTATGGACACATTTAACTTCCGATACAATTCAACAAATCAATCAACAATTTATACGTTTGATGGTATCAAAAACTGGTCCAAGATGTTTTTCATATTTGAATATTAAACAAAATAATGTGGTATATGAATCACCTCATCCAATTTATGAATACATCAATCAACTTAAAATACAATCTTTAGAAATGTGTGAGCACAATGATGAAAATCACAATATTTACTATTGTCCTATGATTGTAGATGATTTGATGAAATTATTTATTGAATTTCCATCATGGACAAAAATAATTTTAAAAGAAAGTGTTAATGTAAGTTTATCATCAACTTGTGCTACTGATTATTTATCATCATTGAAAATAAGTCAAGAATCCACGAGTCCTTCAATGTTTTTAAAAGCTCATCTCAAAAAGCTGAAAAAAGATACAGATTATGCTACTCGATATATAAATACTAGGAAACGTAAAAAAGAATTCTCAGTTAGAGAAATAATTAACAAATTCACTTACCCTACTCACTCAATTAACAAAAATTCAATAGAAGATTATGATAATAGAATAGAAATACTAATACCAACTGCTGAAATTGAAAAAATTCCAGATGCAATTTTAGAAATTGACAATAGCGATGATAGAGAGTTAAATATGTTAAATCTTAAGAAATCCATTGACTTAGTTATCCAAAAAATTTTGGATTTTGATGAATTTGTAGATAATGTTTTAAAAACTAAAATTAAAGCTGGAGATGAAGTATCCATTTGTAAAACATTATTAGATTGTTGTACAGAACAAAAAAAGTTCGAAAATTATTTTGGAACAATTGCTAAGGTACATTAGTAAAAATTTTTAATTTTATTCTTTTTAATTAATGGAATTTTTAATTTTCAGAAATTCAGCTCTAGCACTTTGAATTTTCATTCTGCCTTTAAACAAGTATTTAGTGATTCTTACAACTCAGCCAACATGTTAGAAGAAAATGAATTAATAAATTCTAGTAAATTTTTGGCTCAGCTTTTGATAAAAAATGCTATTTCCTGGGAGTTTTTATCCATTTTTAAAGTGATAGGAAGTGACATTTCTGACCAACAAAAGACTTTTATTAAAATTGTTCTTTCGGAACTCGCAATCCATTTTGGTTTTTCTGCTTTATTGGAAAAATTAGAATACAAGTAAGTTTATTACTTAGTTATTAAAAAAACTTATTAAAATTTTTATATAAAATTATTTCACAGAGCCTCTAAATTTGATTACACCGGGTTATTTCCTACAAATGCAAAAGATATAAATCAAGCCAAAAATTATTTCAAGATGATCGATCTAAAATTTTTAAAGTATGAAAATTATTTATTATTTCATTTAAAATTGAATAAGTTTATTAATTACTGTTTTTTTTAGTCGAATGATGAAAAAAAATAAAAATCCTATCAAAGAAGCATCATTAAAACGATGCGGTAGTGATTCTAGTATATCCTCAAAATCATCTGAAGATTTAGTATTAGAAGTGAGGTAATAATAATTTTTTATGAATAATACGATATTTGCTATTTCTTTTTTTTGTTTAATAAAAAAAAATTTTCCAGAATTTGTAACAAGAAATCAAAATTAGGTGAAGATATACAAAACGGCAAAAAACAAGTAATAGTTGTAAAAAAATGAACTTTATAACTGTACCAGTAAGAATTTAGTGTTTCATTTTCTTAGTCTACATCAAGAAAATCTAAGTTTTTGATTTTGCTGTGAACTTATTGTGGTAGTTTTCAAATATCAGTAAAAACTCAATGCTGTCTTAATGTGTACAACGACTTTTATTTTAAATATAATAAAGTATTTTTATTACTAAGTTTTAATATTAATTAATACAATTATTTACACTTTTTGATGGTTTAATACTGTGGTATTGTTTAACCAAAGTATCAGCTAAATGATACAAAACTGAACATTAAATTCTATATTTACACAATTAACCTAAAATGCGATCTTAAACGTAAAACAGACGGAGGCGACTTGACGCAAAGCATTCTAGCCCATCAAAATAGTTTGTCTCGATAATTATGTTCCCATCCAGAACTTTAGCCGGCATGATTTGACTTTCAGGTGCAGCTCTGAACGAACTTTGCCAAACATTAGTACTGCAAGCTTGCACGGGGCCGAATTCAAAGAACCATTCTTCAAAAACACGTCCTTTAAAAAGAACCCTCTGCTCGATCCTAAATTGTTCCATTTGTTCTACCGAAGTAAAACTCATGTCTCTGGTAACAGTCTGACACTTTAAAATTTCTTTTGGAACATGAACTTGTTGTTCGGTATCCGGGCAGGACAGGTCTTCATTGCCCTGCCATAAAAGTTTTCCTGTGTCATCTCTTAGATTTGTCCAATTGACTTGAAAATTTTGTAAAAGGATTTCTTGTCGCGTTGCCATTTCTAATGGTCAAGAACTGAAATTGGTGTAACTTTGAGGCTTTTCACAAATACGCAGACAACGCGAACGTTCAAAATCAACAAGGCACGAGTTACGACTGTCGCAAACACGTTGCTTAGTGCTGACTGCTACACTTCGATAGTTTGATTTGGTACACAAACGTTCGTTCCGTATTCGGGTCACTCTACAATCTATATTACTTAGAATTTCACGGTCTATTACCTATGTCATCGGCTGCACTGCCAACTTAAGGAATGTTTTCGATGGTCTAGATAACGGATCACTCGCTCACTCAGGCGGCCAGCGGCCAGCGCTGAGCGCTTTATCATCGAAACATTAAACGAGTACATGTATACTTATTTAGTTGGCAGTACGGCCGACGGTATAGAAGGGCACTTTAAACACTTCAAAAACCAAGTTTATTGTAGAAAAAAGTCCAGAAAATTACAGTACACGCCACACGGTGACTGTGAGAGCGTTATCTAATCCGATAGAGTAGTGGAACTTGTATAAGCATGGGAAATTCCGGCGTTCGACAACACAGAATTCTACAGACGAGATCAAGCGGTAAGAAGTAATCTAAGTATTTTAAAAAAAATCACTACTTTTCCACATTTTTAAATAAAAAAAATTTTGGTCATTAAATTAGTACGATATTTTAAGTTAATAACAATTATAAAATTTTTATTTAAAATCGTATACTTAACAAAAACCAGTTTGTAGCAAGTGGTCGCTGTTTTCAGTTTTGATTCATCCAGGCGGAACGAGATGGAATTGGAACGAGATTGGACCAGGTCGAATCGTAGTGAACCTAGTGAGATAGTGACTATTGACACTCTAAGGTTAGCTACTATATCAACAAACTTGACATCCGTCAATAGTATTACATTTCTGTAATTTGATTCAGGTTTTCAATAAACTTGTATATTACTTGTATAAGTAAGTACACTTGTGGTCTACTTGAGATCTACTTGGGAATTATCAAAATTTATTGCATCAAGTTTCTACAGATAGCTTCATCATGTCAATGGTAAGTTTTCAATAGTTCAATCATACTTAAAAATCTAAGTAAATGCACCAAAAGTGTATTTTATCAAAAAAACATATCTAATTATTTTTCAACAATATTTCATTAGAGGCCAGACGATCACAGAAAAAAATGGGACAGAGAGGAGTACGAAAAAATAGCATTGGCCCGCTTGCAAGCAGAAATAGCAGAGGAAGAATTAGGATTACCCAAGCAACCAGCTGTCAAAAGGGAACTTTTGAAGCAAAGAGATTATAAAGTTGATCTCGAATCGAAATTAGGAAAAAGTGTAGTTATAAACAAAAACACACCTTCATCTCAAAGTGGCGGATACTATTGCAATGTATGTGACTGTGTTGTAAAAGACTCAATCAACTTTTTAGATCACATTAATGGAACTAAACGTAAGTATACCATGCGAATATTTAAATATTTTCAACTATGAACAACAATCTAAATATTTGACCATTTTTTAATTTCAGATCAACGCAATTTGGGTATGTCAATGAAAGTTGAACGTTCAACATTAGATCAAGTTAAAGCAAGATTTGCTTTAAACAAAAAAAAACTGGAGGAGAAAAAAAAAGACTATGATCTGGAACAAAGAGTTAGAGAATTGAAAGAAGAAGAAGAAAAAATCAAAGAATATAGGAAAGAAAAAAGAAAAGATAAGAAAAGAAAAATAGACGAAACACTAAATGATGACGACGATGGACCCAAGGATGACATGGCTGCAATAATGGGATTTTCAGGATTTGGAACATCAAAAAAAAAATAATCTATTATAAAATCGTTTTAGATTAAAAATTGTTTACGTAATTATAAAAAACCTGAGCTATACAACAATAAAAATATTTAGAATTAGAAAGACATTATTTTATTTTTTATTAATAAATTTTTCATTTGAATACTATTTCATTGATATCATAATAAATATCTTATCTTTAAAAGAAATAAAATGTTGGATGTGCATCAATACCTATCTATTCAATAATAAAAATTGTCTTTCAAATTATTGCATTAGAATTCAATTATACAAATTGTTCTTATTTTTGTTCATTTTAACTGTTCACTTTAACTGTTGACATTTTTTATTAAACATGATAGATGTACAGACATGATGACAAATAGTGTTCCTTGCATTTACCGTACCAGTGAGTTGGTGACAGGTAGCAGTCGACAGAATCTGGCAGGCTTTTACTTGTAAGTGAAAAGAACATACATTTCAGAAAGATGATAATCTTACAATAAATATTCTATGTCACATGAAAAAATAGTTTTTCTGGATTTTTCTTTGTGTTACTGGGGCACTCAGGAACAAAACAGAATCTCTCAGAATCATCTTTAATTGAATTCAGAGGGCTGATGTTTTCACTCACAATTAAAACTTAAATTTTGTTCCTGAGTGACCCCATTAAAAAAAATTCCAGAAAAAGTATTTTTTCATGTGACACAGAATATTGATTGTATGATTATCACATTTCTGAAGTGTATATTCTTTTCACTTATGAGTAAAGGCCACTTATACTTACTGGTCATTCTGTAAATTATAGCATTAAAAAAATTAACAATATCTTTTTACAACATTTATTAATTAATTTTTTCCCGTACTTTCAGCCTCAAATTCAAATTTTATTATGATTGTGACGTCACACCGGCCCGAACCAATCGCGTACGTTTTGAGATCACGTGACTCGAGTGAGATTTTCTTAACTTTAGTTAATGTTTTTTTTAATGAATATGACGTGGGAAAAATCTGAAAAAAAGAATTACAATACCAAAAAGAACCAGGAGCCGGAATATCATGTTTTTAAAAATCATAAGAAATGCTAATTCTCGCAAGACTTTTACGTGCGCAGAGCTGTGTCAAAGTATAGGCCGTTGCAGCGTTCAAGACAGTCAATGGTAGAGCAAACTGTGACTGTCAATTGCATACGCTCTTGAGTTGGTTGTACCTTTTTACACAACTCTGCGCAGTCTGCACGTGTGGGTTTCCCGTTTCACAAAGCGTCTATCTTATTCTCGTCTGCTGCCGGTACACTTCGTGTGAAGGTCTTAACCTTAGTAGTTCCATTATTCAGTATACTTGCCACTAAAAAAACACGTGTTTTTAAAATGACTAAAGAAACTTCAATAAAAATGGAAACAAATGAAGATTTAAACGAAACCGTTGATATCAAAGAGGAAGGTGAAGAGAGTTATGAAGAAAAAATAAAAAATTGTAATTCAATAGCTACACCACTCATGCCAAAGAAACTCGCTAAAAAAGTCTACAAGTTGATCAAAAATGGTAAATATTATTTTTATTGTGCATAAGTTTCAAAAGTTCATTCTCAGTTTTATAAGCTTATTCTCATTAATCTTGATTCTTTTCAGCCTACAAAACAAAAAATTGTGTTCGTGCTGGATTAAAAGATGTGCAAAAGCATATCCGTAAAGGGGAGACTGGGTAAGTGTTCATTTTTAGAATAAACTACATCTGAGTTCAATACAGATATGTTCATTTATATTTTATCTTTATTACAGAATTGTCATCTTTGCTGGGGATGTGTTCCCAATTGATATCATGTGTCATCTACCGGTAGTGTGCGAAGATAAAAATATTCCTTATGCTTTCTCCCCATCGCGATATGATATTGGTGAATGTTTAGGCGTGAAACGAGGTTCATTAATGGTACTCATAAAAGAAGATCCTTCATATGAAGATTCATACAAAAAGATCAAAAGTAGTTTAGAAGCACTGGCCAGAGAGAGCCTCCAAAAGTAAAAGTAATAATTGAGTTAATCTTAAGGTTTACATGAGTAAAATGTAGAGACATGAAGGAAGAAGAGTATTTTTATAAAATGATTGAGTTGTAATTTAAAAACTATAATTAAACAATTTTTACAAATCAAATTTATTTAGTATTTATTCATACCAAAACATATTTCATAAGTACATTGAAAATATTTGCTTACAATGGATATTTTGATTAAATAAAGAATTCTACTTAAGAATCAATGCATTCATCTGTTAGTTGCAATTTTATACCAAAAATACAATCAATTGTTGAGGCTAATGATGCCATTAGCCTGGATGTTATGAATGAAGGTTGAGTTAATAATTTTGAAGATTTTTCAATAGCTTGAGATAATCTTTGTACTGTTTTTAAATCAATCTGATCAGATTTTAAGTCATGCCAATCCATCAAATTTCCATATTCTTCTAAAATTTCCAGTTCTTTTTTATTATCGCTTTGATTACAAATTGAAGTGAGTGCATGCTAAAATAAAGTTTTAAATTAAATATATTATTGCTAAATGTGATTAGAAATTAAAAATAACTTATTCAGTCTTGAAAAATTCACACCTTATCAAGCAGAATATTTGGCCAATTATTTTTACAAGCAATGCACATACATGTAAAATTATAAGTTGAAATCAATTTGCTTTGTCTTGTGTCTTTAGGTGTTTCTTGAAAACTTCCAATATAGCAATCAAAGAGCTACAAAATTTTAAAGATTTTTATTTACTTTTACAAACATCTTCATGAATTATGTTATTGTTATAATTTTGTTTACTTGTGAATATTTTTGTATCGGTCGAATAGCATAAATAACAATTTGCATATCCTTTGTAAAACATTTTCGTATGTTTGGGTGACAACTGTGATTGACAAGACTAGAGTAAGTAGCTATACATGCTCCTCTATCACAGCATAAATCTACACTGCACTGTGTAGATGTTTTTGAATGTCTGCAATCTACACCTTCCATTATCTGAAGGAACAAAAGAAAAGAATAATTTAATTAATTTTCATTAATAAAAATTTTTATCATAAATTTTCACAATAATTTCATTGACTTACAGAATGAGCATTGATTCTACTTATTGCTAACAGTTTCATTAATAAGTAACCAATGAAAATTATCTCCTCGTTTGAATGAAAGTGCTCTTTCTTGTAAAAATTTGAACTCTTGCCAAATAAAGAAGAGGTCTTAGTTAAAATAATCAAACATAAAATAGTAATATCTAAACTATTATCTATCTGTTCTTTGGTATCAATACTAGCCAAAGAATATATGCCTTCAAATATTTTACTACTTTTTTTTCCATTTTGAATACCTTTCATTGTTTCTTCTATAATATAATGAATAAAAACAGTAAATAAACATGAGTATTGAATTAATTTTCTCTCATTTACTTACTATATTTTCATACCTTTCATATTATCAAGTTCTTTTACACGTTCCATGAGTTTAGTAATACTTCCATATTCGTTTATAGCCATTAAGATACTGCGTAATGCTAATCGATGATCAGTATAATTTGCACCAATGTGCAGCATATAACTGATGACTAGGCACTCTTTTTTATGGTACTGTTGTAATGATTGTTCTTTACATTTTTCTGAACAAAAAATGCACCAAGTACAATAATCACATGGAATCCCTGACCAGGCTGTTTGTAAGCAATGACCACAGAAAACATGTTTATTCTCTAAATTAATTACTTTAACATATATATCTTCAACTATTATTATTTCTCCAGGTGCAATATTTTGATTAGCTATCATGTGTCTACCATATTTGCGATTATATTGTACAGTGACTAAATCTAACACATTAGAATGATTTTTTTTTTCTAAAATATGTTTTACTTCTTCTTGAATAGGATCTTTGTTGTCATCATGAATTGTCGAATCCGAGTAACTACTTTACAGTAATAAAATTTACAAATTTATATAAAACGTTAAAAATATGACTTATACTTTTAAAATTTACCTCAAGAAACATGGAGATTTTCCTCCTAAATTGGATGCACATGGTTTATCAAACAAATCTTCCCTTTTATCGATTAAAAACTTTTCAGTTTTGAGAACTAAATTCGACAAAGTTAAATTCTGTTTTTGACAGCTCACTGTTTTTAATAATTCTTTAGCTTCTGACAAAGGATCCAAGTCATGAATATTGAGTAACACTAAACATTTAGCTTTTCGGCAAAGTAACTTTATTTTTAAGCTGTCAGAAACGTCTTGCTGCAAGGCTCTGTCAATATCTCTAACACTATCGCGAAATTTTCCAATGTGAAAAAGTAAGGCCGATCTGTTGCCATAGGCAAGAGCAAACTCGTTTGAAGATCGTGCATGCGCCACGCATTTAGAATAGTGCTTCCAAATTTTTTCGTGTATCTCCGAATTGTGATCTTTTGAAACAAAAAGTTTGTTGCCCTCTTTTTTAGCTTCAATAAAAGCTTCGCTCGATTTTGTGCGTATTTGATCACCCCACGCGTCCAATATAGTCGTTACTTTATCCGATTTCAAAGCTTCAATGAGTACTGGTGCATATTTTTCCATTTTGATACAATAATTATTATAATAAGATTTCAAATTCACACTCTTACAGAAAAATCGGCACTTTACAATGCAAAATACTATTTAATATTGCCTCACTAAGATTGAAATATTTTTTCAAAGTTATTTATAAACTACAAGTTTTTATGCGCTTTGAAATTCGAAAATGATTCGATGGTCGACGTGAGGCATGCTACGGACGGAGCTTATGTGCCTTCTCGACGAAGAATTGACTATCGTATGCCGACTGCCGAGAGCGTTGAAATCAGTTGCGCTACAGGATTCAAGGGACTCGTAGCCGGCACTCGGTTTGTTATGATTTCGGCGAAATAAGACTCGCGTTTATCGGTCTGCAAAGTGAGAACAAATTGAACGTCGTTACTTAATGTGTATAGGTTTTTTCTTTAGGAGCCTCTTTGTTTGTCGTGATATTCGACCTTATATGTTTTCTGAGAACTTAAGTGGGCTTTGTATATAAGTACTGGTTCGGCAGACACAACTGATGAAAATTATTCTAATGGCATTATCTGAATAAAATTTTTTCAACGCAACATAGTTATCGAAGTAAATATTTTTCTTTTGTTTTTTAAAATTTTCATACACAATAATTTTGGTTTATTCAGTTTCATTTATTCTTTCAACTAGATATTTAGAGCGGGATTCTTTTACAGAAATTATATTCACCATCATTTAAACACAAATATGACTGCTCTCAAGGATATTAAAGGTAAGAGATTAAAATATAATTTTATTAATCAAGTTCAGACATTAATCGTTATAAATGTATCGAAAAATGTAATGTTTCCGAATAGCTTCCGCACAATTTTAAGAGGGCCTTTTCCGTTATAACGCGACAAGGAGACACGTTTTGTCTTTGTTTGAATAATATTTATTAGAGAAATCAAACTCGTTTTCTCGTCCATGTTTATATACTATGACCATTTTAAGCACCTTAGATAAATTTTCTTTCGTTTTTACACAATGATCATTTGGAAAAGATTTAGATAACAAAAACGAAGTTATGTTTTCATAAAATGCTTGTAACTCACATCTAAATTCTTTCAAATAATGCAGTATGCTATATTGTAAAAATATAAAGATTAATTTATTCAAAGTTTTCTTACGGTGGTAATGTTATTGATTCGTTGATTTTGATGGACATTCATTGTTATCTTTACACATTAAACTAAGTGTAGAAGTTATTAGATAACAATATGATGAAAACTTATAGTGTAGATAAATAATTATTTTGTTAACATGAAAAAAACTGCAAAACTTTTAGCTTCTGTTTGAAAATCAACGATGTATAACATTAAATTATCATATAATTAAACTGTATGCTGCAATGAAACATAAGCTTTTAACAACAACCTAAAATTTCTAGTTCCTTGAAATTATTTGTAGCAATTATCATCTTTTTCAAATAATAATAAATGATTTCTATTAGTTGATTTGGTAAAGAAACATTTTCTATAAGTTTTTTTAAAGACTCAGCTAACGTCTTTATTTCTTTATCTCTGACGATTCCTGGATAATTATCTATTATTGGAAATACACATTCATAAATTTCTATTTCCAATGAAGATACCTTTTTATCTTTTAGTGCCTAAAAAAAATAATATATTTGGACTTTTTCATTAAAATTTTCCAAGTTAATTCTAAATATTTTTTGTATTTAATTCTAAATTATTAGCAAATCTTTGTATGTGTTGAATATAGAATTTCAATCAATGAAGTAAAGTTTTAACTACTGCAATAATACCTGCAAATACTTATTATATCTTGAGATAGAATTAGGCGCCCAATTCTTTTGACAAGCTGTACAATCGCAATCAAAATTATATGGTTTGAGATAATCAGATCTTTCTAATTTGGATGCTGAGTAGTAAATTGAACAATAACTGACAAAAAGCTGCATAAATAAGAATGTAGATGTTAATAATACCAAATGTATTAAATTCCCTAATTAATTATTATTTACCTGCTCATTTTTTTGTATAGGAAGCAAGGCATAAATGGTAATATAGTTGTCTTCGGTATAGTATCTTCCCACATTTGGAAAGCAGTTGTGATTAATTAAACTAGCTATTTGTGCTATGCAAACCCCTCTCATTTTGCTCATGCTGTGAGGTGTTTCTTCTCCTTCTGTTACAAAATTATCAGGAAAATAGCTTTGTTGGTTGATGAGAGGATCAGAATACTAAAAAAATATATATTATTTTAAAATGTATCACAAATAATTTGATACTTAATAGTTGTGAAATTACTTCGTAAGCATTAGCAGCTTTTATCTTGACAAATTTTATGTATAAAGAGCCAATCAATAGAATATCTTCGTTGGTTAATATATCTTCAGGAGAATTAATTTTAAAAAAGTTGATCAAATGAGTTTTTTTTAAAATGTAAACAAGTATAGTCATAATTATTTTCAGATCATTTGTGTCCTGTACAGTGTAACTATCACACATTTTAAATAAATTTTGAAACACAGGAGAGTATTGTTTATCTACTGTATCAAATTTCCAGTTCTTGTCTTCAAAAGAAAGTAATATTATGAATTTTTTAATAATTTCAATAATGATAAATGTGTTACCTGCATATTTCAAATTGGCTTGAAATTCAGATTTTAGTGCAGCTAAACCTCCAGCTTCTTTAATTGCTAAAGTCAATAATCGAATAGAAAGGGAATATTCATCTACTATTTCTTCATTAAAATCTAATAATGATGTTATCAGCAAACATTCTTCATCATGGAACAGTTTAGACTTTTCTTGACATATATCAGAACAAAACATGGCATTGCAACAATTTTTGCATGGAACACCAGACCAACAAACTGATAAGCAAACACAACAATGTGTATAAATCCTGTGCAAACTCAGACACTTAGCATAAATTTTCTCAGAAAATATAATATCTCCTGGATTAAAATCTTTTTTGGCAATCAAATGGTTTCCATATTTTTCATTACACTCAATTTTGACTGCATGTAAAATATCTTTTTCATATTTATCATGTTTACTTTTTGTATCTAAGTTCTTTTCTTTATTTTCTCCAAGTATTTTTAAACATTCAGCTTTTCTTAGCAATAATTTTTCTATTTTCTGTGTTGAAAAACCAAAACTGATCGCCTTGTTTATGTCTTGCAGACAATGTTCGTACTTTTCGATGTGAAATAGAAATGCCGATCGATTTTGATAACCAATTGCGAGTTCTTGCGAATGATTAGGTGCAAAGGCAATGCACTTGCAGTAAAACTCAAATATTGTATGATGATCATCAGAACTGTGTTTTTTCTTACAGTAATATTCATTAGCTATTTTTCTTGATTCCACGGATAAATCGATTGACTTTTGATCTAAAACCTCACGATCCGCTGCCTTTATCACTGATTTTAAATAAGCCTGTTCTCTTCTAATGGCATCGATCAATATTTTTTTTTCGTCATCCATTTTTGGTAAGTTATATATCAATAATCATTAAAAGAATAAATTACACAATGTAACTTATACGAAGACACTAGTGATTATTCTGTTTACAAAAAAAAAGGGAAGTAAGATATAGAATTTAAGTAACGATATATACTACTAATAACAATCAGAAGCAGCTGTAGGTGACTTTAAAACGTGCTTTGATGATCATTTGTGTTCTTTTGATTCGGCTGGTGGAAAAAATTCGCACTGGCTTACAATAGCTTTGCGAAGGAGCAAGTCGGTCCTAGTCGCGGTTTTACATTAAACAGCGTTGCGCGTCTAACGATTTTTCGAATTCCGAGCGCGGGAATGGCAGTGTCAATGGCTTCGTTCAAAATGTTGAACAAGCGCATTTTTGCAGTTTGAAAGAAACTGCTTCTGTATGGTGCATAAGCGTGTGAAATACAATTGATATTTTTATGTTGTGATGCACATCGCCGATTAATCACTGGCCACCTTACTCGTGTTCATGTTTTCGCGCGGAAAAAGATCTGAAGGCAAGAAAAATAGAGCGTTGTTCGACGCTTGCTCGAACGTTATCGTCTTGCAAGTGGAGGGAGTCCATTATTTTGCTTTCCTAAAGGAAGGGATCAACTCATTACCATTTACTGCGTGAGCTGAGCACACAATGCACCATCCTGCACGAGCGAGCGAGAAAGAGACGCGGCTATTCGAGGCACGTACGTGAATTACGTGTGTGTAAGTACGTAGCACGAGCGTATGTGCGCGCCGCGTTGGTTTGTTTGCCACTGTATGTATGTATATGTAGGGGCTGCTCGAGTGTGCGTGTGCAGCCGTAGAAGCATTTAGCTGTGCAAGCTAAAAAAGGATAGCCTGACTCCTGAGAGCTAAGTTCAGCATGAGCCGCGGAGAACCTGCAGCGCTGTACGGTACTAAACTACCACAAAGATAAAACGTACACGCACGACTCGGCGACGTCGGGTGTTGGTGTAACGACATTTTTTGTTCCGCGTTTTCCCTGCCGCTCTGGTATACACAGAAGCAGTGTTTTTAGTGCACGCCTGAAAACTTCCCAGCAGCCTAGCACACTCAGTATCTCTCTAAAAGTGCGAGAGAGAAAGACGGAGCCGCTCGTGCGACAGAGAGTGGGAAGAAGAGAAAGAGAGAGAGAGAGAGAGAGTGTATGTGTGTAATACTATCGACGATACATAAACATACAACGACGACGACGCAAGCAAATACATCCAACTGATTGACTTATATTTTTCGCCTGCGATCGTGTGAATTCTTTTTATAATTTGACGATCATGGACCCGGCGAAGCTTAAAGTTGTCGAGTTGCGTGCAGAGTTGCAAAAACGCGGACTCGATACGAAAGGCAACAAACCCGTGCTCGTTGAAAGATTGAAACAAGCTCTCGATGAAGAACGTGGCGGCGGTAGTGCATCCAATACCGATGCTGTTTCTAATAAACCAGGTACACGTTGATTCTCAGCAAATCATAACAATCCTCCATGTTTGTTTTTTTCCATCGAGTGTTATGTATTTCAATGCACGTTCAAGCCCCCTGATAACAATTTGTGCACAATTTTATCCACATCCTCACGCACACATATGCATTTGCTCGAGTGCGACAAAGATGGAGAATGTCAGCTCCCACGGGTGGCGCTTTCCGAGATAAACTCGCGCGCTTCAGCCCTTCGTTTTTATATGCGATTGAACAAGGATAGACTTATGCAAGCCGCTAGCTTTAACCTATCTATTTGTAAACTTGATAAATTTTTCAGTACTTTTTTTCTTTTTTTTTGTTTGTAAAGATGATAAATAAGTAATGTAAAACATAGTATAACTTAAATCTTAAAAACAAAATCAATTATCAAGCACATTAATTGTAATTTATTTTAAACTTGTATCTTATTTCAGAATCAGAAAGCTCAAAATCTGACCAAGATCAAGAAAGCGAAGAAGATCAACAGGAACCTCAAAGACGATTACCGCCTCGAACTCCTAGCAGAGCTTCAAGGCAGTCTTCTCGGGAACCAACAACACCTGCTAAAACTCCAACCAGACGCAGTAGTTCAAGATCTTCTTTGAATAGGCAATCTCCTGCTAAGCAATTACATGCTGAAGTTGAAATAACTCCAGTATTAGAACCTATTGTCGAAGAGGAAAAAATGTCTCCTAAAAAAGAAAGTTCTACTGCAGAAAGTGATGTTTCATCACCTAAAAGAGAAAAAGCATCAATGGACGAGGATGCAAAAGAAAAAGATTTGACCAATTCACCTCAAAAAGAGACACCTAAAAAAGAAAGTACATTAGTACAAGCTAAGGTATTTTAATTTTTCCTTTATAATGTTTTTTGTAAGGTAAAATACATAATAACTTGATGAATAAAATATTTTTAGTCTCCTGAAGCTAAGCTTGAAATTGTAAAAGAAGCAGAAAAACATGAAAATGAAGAAGAATCACAGTTGATAACAAAACGTTCAACGGAAGAAGTTCAGAAAGAAATGGCTGTAACTCCAGCATCTGAACAAACCACTAGTTCTCCCTTGAAATCTGATGCTCAAAGTCCAGTAAAATCTACCACTCAAGCTGTCAAAGTGTCAGAAAGTCCACTTAAAATAGGTTCTCCAAGTCCTCAAAAAGTAGAACCAATGACACGGAGCTCTCCTAAAACTGTGCCTGTAAGCCCTGTGAAGTCAGTGCCTCAAAGTCCCATCAAATCAAATGTACAAGATCTGGCTCAACCAGATTCACACAATACTACAAAAACTGATGCAAATAGTCCTTGCAAATCTACTGAGCTAACTCCAGAGCAAGCACATTTACAAAGTCCTTCTAAAGTGGCTGAACAGAGCTCTGAAAAACAAGCTGCTTCTGAAAGTCCATCAAAGAAGCAAAAGACAGAAGAAGAAGAAGCCATGCAAATTGAAGAAGAACCCAATGAAAAACAAGAGGAAAACGATGACAAATCAATGGAAACTGATCAGGTAATTCAATCAAAGTACTATTGACCATGTCATGGATGAACAATTATTTAATTTTTGAAACGATTTTAATTTAAGTCTGATGATAAGTCAAATGACAAAAAACGTAAACGATCACCAAGTCCCCAAGAAGATACTCCACGAGCCCCTCCAATTGCGAGACCTGAAAATGAACCTTTACTAAAAGAAGATGAACTTCTACTCTCGTGGTGTAAGTAAATCTAATCTCCAGTATCTCAAATATCTTTTTCCGTTAGAAATATCTACTATAATTATTTTTAAAATTTTCTACAGATGATTCCGACCTGCATTTGGTATTAAATCCAATGACTTATCTATCAGCTTCTCCAATGCAGGGTGATGGTTTTAATTTTATGTGGGCCGGTGCCCGTCTTTCACATGGATTTAATAAGGGTAAAATCTACTATGAAGCAAAGGTAGCATCTGAATTTAATAATATAGCTAGTGGACCAAGAGATACTACTGGAGCATTACCTGATGATGGCGAGCAAATTCCGAGTTTGATGAGGCTAGGCTGGTCAACCATGGGCACTTCACTACAATTGGGTAATTTCATGTTATCATAATTATGATTTACTCATTTTGGAACCAAACATCTTATACATGATTAATTATAGGTGAAGAAAAATTGTCTTTTGGCTATGAAGGTACTGGAAAGAAATGCACAAATAATGAGTTTACTGAGTATGGTAAATCTTTTGCCAAAAATGATATTATTGGATGTTATGCTGACTTCGAAACTGATGACAATATTACTCTAACGTATACTGTTAATGGAGAAGTTCAAGATCCAGCTTTTGTCATAAAAAAAGAAGAACTTGAGGGCAAGGCTCTGTTCCCTCACATACTGATTAGAAATTGTACCGTTAATTTGAATCTTGGGCAAGAAGAACCCTGGAGCAATAACATCCTGGAAGGATATCAAGTTCTTCAAAAAGTGGATGTTAATGATAGAATAGTAGGACCTCGAAGACCTACAAAAAGAGACGAATGCGAAGTAATTTTGTTATGTGGTTTACCATTTTCTGGAAAAACAGATTGGGCTGAAAAGCACATGGCTGAATATCCTGATAAATTATATACCGTTTTAGGAATATCTAATCTTCTTGACAAGATGAAGGTATGTAAAAAGATTTTTACATTTTGTGAAAAAAGTCAAGTTGACATTTATATTTCTTTCTTAGGTTGAAGGACAACCTTTCAAATCAAGATTCAAAGGACAGTGGGAAACAGTCGTCGAAAAGTGTTCTCGTGCTCTTGGCAAACTTCTAGAATCTGCACCTTCTCGCAGACGAAATTATATTTTAGATCAACAATCGAATGTGTACGGTTCAGCGCAAAAACGTAAAATGAGGAACTTTTATGGTTTCCATCGTAAAGCTGTAGTGTTGATATCGAATGATGATGAAACCAAAACCCGTATGGCCAAACGTAAAGAAGAAACTAATAACGAAGAAATTAGAGAATCAAGCATGCTGGAAGTTAAAGCTATTATCAATGCTCCTGTCGTCGGTGAATCTTTCGAAGAAGTTATTTGGTATCCAGTTAGCGAAGAAGAAGGTAAAAGATTGATTGAAACATACAATCAAGAAGGTAAATCTGCTGGATATGGACAAAACCAATCAAGCCAACACAAACGATCTCGATACGATAATAATGGACAAAAAGATCATAGAAATAACCGAGATAACAGAGATAATAGAGATCGTCGACCTAGTAACTGTAAGTTTTGATTAATCACACAACATAGATTTTACTTATTACAATATGAGAGTATAATAACACAGTAATGAAAAATTTTACTTTAAGACAATGAAAGAAGAAGTGGAGCAGGGTCCTGGCGTGGAGGCTCTTCCCGAAGTGGTGGCGGCAGTAGTGGCGGCGGAGGTGGTCATTGGCGTGGTGGTGGTGGTATGCGTGGCCCACCAATGAGGCATGGAGGAGGAGGTGGTGGCAGTGGTGGATATGGATCACCAGGGGGATGGAGAGGAGGCCGAGGAGGCTCTGGTCAAAGAAATAACGATCGACGTAACAATGACCGACGTTGGGGAGGGTAAGCATACAATAAAAAATAAAAATTTATATTTTTCATCAAATCTTTGCAATTTCCTAATGAATTATTTTAAATGTTCTTTCATGTAAAAATTATCATTTTATAGCTATCAGAACAATTGGAGCGGTCAAAGTGGTGGATATCCAGGCGGATACCAATCATCCGGCGCTGCTAGTTGGAATCAAGGAGGTGGACAGCAAGCATGGGGTGGTGCTTCAAATTGGAAAGCATATGGAGCCCAAAATAACTACACCTCAGACAGCTATGGTCAGCAAGGTGGTTATGGGAATGGAAACTGGAGTAGCTGGAGTGGTGGTCAGAGTGGTCAGGGTCAGTATTATAATCAACAACAGCAACAACAGTATTGGGGTGGACAGACGCAGCAACAATCTGGACAAATCACAGGTTCACAAACGCAGTCTGGACAACCTGCTGTCAAAAAATAAAAAACTACATTAGTTCACAACTTCTCTCGAAGAAGACTAGTAATCACATCAAGGTACATTAAAAATCATCAATACATTCGTATTTTGTACTAATTTGTGATGAGATTACATTTTCGATTATGATTTGTTACAATTTTATCGAAAACTTGCCTTTCTTCGGAGTCAATCTCTTGACTGTCCATCGTTACATTATCGATATCGTAAAACTGTGAATTCATGATGGTATGGTAGTTTTTCATCATTGATAGTTCGTTGTTGAAGTTTTCTTTTACTATTTGTAGAACAATTTAAATACAAATATATATAGGGCATTTAAGAAATTTAAAATATAATATTTTTTCTTTTTTATAAGAAAAAGCGTATTCAATTCAAAGCTTTGATGTGTGTAATATTGCAAATAATTCAAACATAACGGGTAAATGCACTTCAACAAATAACAATTCTCAAATGTATATTTGAACTCTATGTGCATTCATTCTCTTTCCACACCACGAAATTGATATTTTTAACTTTTAGATAAAGCATGCATTGGCTTGTCAACAAGTTTCTCATTTTATCGGATAACAATGTATTTCAATACATTTTATACTACATTTTTAAGTACTAAATAGTACTAAATTTAAATTTAATAGTCATTTTTCACTATTAAAAAATGATGTTTGTATTGAATATACTGTAGGGGAAAAATAATAAACCATATGTAAATTTTTGCCCTTGTTTACATTCGAAATATTTGTTTATTTTATAAGCTTTGTACATTTTATAATTAAATGATCATATTCTTGAAAATAAAAATTGCAATATTTTTCAATATTACCATCTGCAAACGATTTTTTAAATTTAATTGTTTTTCTCCTTACGTCCAATAAAAATTAAAAAAACTACTTTCAAATTTACTTGGTTTTTGTACTATCTCTAAGATGTGCAATTTTGATTATGTTTCAGAAGTAAATTACGCGTCATTTAAAGATAACTAAGATGATTTTTCAAAAAATAATTGTTATTGATCAAGATCAACGTGATGACGGCGAGGATTTCAGAAAAAAAAACATTCACTGATATTCAGAGAAACTACAAAAATTTGATCGATTTATACTCTAATCAGAAAAATTATAACTATAATTATGCGCACGTGTTGAATGCATTTTGAATAGTATTTTATAAGTCTGTTGCAGTGAAAAGTAATGTGTGAGCCTGAGTTATTTTTGCTTTACTTCGAGTATATTGTACTCACTTGGGTAAATTTAAAAATTAAGTCAGTTTAATGTAGCATATTTGTATGAATGTATCATTATTTGTTAGTATAAAATACTTGAACTTATAAACACATTAAAATTATCATTGTGTCAAGAAAATGTTACACTAAGCAAGAATGATAATATTAAAAAAAAAAATTATATGCACATTAATATATTTAACGGTATGAGTACTTCATAAAAGTACAATGAGACGGATTTGTCAAATTAATTATAATTTCATAAGTTATTTTGCATTTTTTGCAATTTGACTTACGAGTTTTGACTCTACTGAATGTATAAAAAAAAAGGCAGTTTTTTGTAAATATGTAAAAATAAATTTCTACAAACTTAAAAACGCAAAAATGTGCTGTAGTTACGCCTTTTTTAAATCACGCGACACAGCTAAAACTGTCGTTTTTTTTCGTCCGTTCAATGTGTGTGTTTTAAACTCGAGAGACTTGATGAATAAACGAATGAGTGTTCGTTTAAAATATTTATACTACTGAATATTATCTCATTTATGCTTGCAAAATATTAGCAATAAAATGAAGTAAAATTTTGGCTCCAGAGAAGAATTGGCGAATGTCTAAAATTCAATTTATAATTAGATAAGGTTTAGCATGTAAGTATCTTTATGAGGTACACTTTATACGAAATCATTTTTCAATGTATCAGTTACCTTTAAAACTTTGTTCTTGTTTATAATAATGATAATAAGAATAATAAACAGATTTCTTCTAATAGACTTTGTCATTACTTAATAAATGCACATACCTCAATTACGCGTGATGCTTATCTTATTGATGAATAAATATCCACGTAATGTGTTCATAAATTGCAATTATTAGTAAAGAAATAAATTATGTTCACATTTAAGAAATAAACAGAAAATTTATTTAAATTAAGATTACATAGCATACTTTACTACCACTGCGCTTGGAAGTTGCTAACAATTGTGTTATCAAATAATTAATTTTTTAAATAATATTTTTGCATTCAATGTAATCGTTATTTCAATGATACATATTCATAATACCTTGAATAAAAAATTAAAATTATGCAATATAGATATATAATTAAAAAATTTTTCATCATGTGTAGCATTGTATAAAAATTTAAAGTGGTAAAAAGTATTTTATTTATTTTTGATTAATAGTGTTCAAATTTCATTGTGCAATATTTAAATGTTTCAAAGTTATTATTAATGATTGATATTAATGCAAAAAATGACAAAATTCTTTTTGTGACTTTTATGAAACAAGACAATATTTAAAATGTTATAATAAATTTTCAACTATGTGATAAAAATCAATGATTTCAGAAATCATATCAAATCTTATACATAAATTGCAGCTAACAATTGTACGTAGACAATTAATAATTCAATATATCATTTTTTCAACAACACTTACTATAAAGTTAATAAAAAATACTATTCCAAATTTTTTCACCTAGATTGTGAAGTCAATTTTTCAAATCATTCTGCATAACTTTCATAATTTAATCTTTTTAGCTGTTTATCATTTTTGGTTTTTCTAATCTTATGTTACAAGCTCAATCTTTACGAATTTAATCTAGAAATGAGCAGGCGAGAGAGCAGATACATCGTATGCTTACATACAGAAAATTATTTTTTTTATAATCAAAGTTATAACTAACGATTCACAAAAATGTTCAGATTTTGAAAATAATGTGTCATTTATGGTGCATAGAATATTGAATACGTTTTATTAACGTCTTCTTTGTGAAAATAAAAAAAAATTCTTATACATAATAACTATTTTATTATTTCCATTTTAAAAATTAAATTTTGAATGAATTTTTCTTGTAAACTTACTAATGAATGTACGAGAGTTCGATATCGGATAAGTTTACCCCGTTTGAGATAAATGTAAACTTTGTCTCTAACAAGGGTCATTATAAAAACAGTTTATCAACAGTTAAAATCAAGTAATTAACAAAGTATTAGAAATATAGAAAATCATTCAAAATTTACAATTATTATCAATTTTAGACTTAAAATTCAACGATCATATTAAAGTGTTTCTTATCAAGCCCTGAAAAATATTATTAGCTCTCCAGAAAAAGATACTCTGAACTAGAAAATACTTTCTACAATGTTTTAAAAACTTTTACTGAAAATTGAATGCTATAATTAAATATTAGAACTCTAACATCTTGGTTGTTTTTCTGAATTAAGTATCATACAACCGGATAACTAGTTACCGAAAAAAATTCGATAAACAAAAAACAACGCAAATACTACAGAGTGATGAACAGCCGCTTGTTTAATTACACATATTTTCAGTTTTCAAGATCTACAAGATTTAATGACTAAATGCTAGTTTATGAAAAATATAATACTAAAAATTGCGCTGTTTTTTTAGCGTGACTTCAATAAGCACTTATTTTAAAATTTGTACATTCGACTATAATGTCGCAACAATTATCAACTAAATAAAAATTAATACAAATCAAATAATTTACATTTAGTTCTGTACAGTATTTCTTGATTCCGATTTAACAGAAATAACGTTTTTAGTATAAATTGAAAGTCTGAGGAATGATGTTCCTTTAAAATATTAGTTCAAGTTACTTAGCATTCTACGGAAGTTTATCTTTTTACATTATTTCACAATTTATCATTTTGTTCGGTTAAAAATGATTAAAATCATTTTTTCAAGATGCAATCGAAATCTAGCCATTATGCCTATATTTCTTTTATATTACAATTAGAATTATTGAAACAAAAATGGCAAAAAGAGTTCGCTTTCTTTTTTGTATTATCTAAACGATCATGCTGTTTTTAGCATGAAAATACTTTCAGTGAAATATTTCAAGTCATGAATTTCAGAAGATTTTCAATTCACAGGAAAAATATAAAGCCCTGAAAATCTATTTTTCAATCAAAGTTCCAAATCACGCGTTCAAATTACCTGTAAAAAAAATTAAGTCACAAACTTTTCCTAATACTTTCCTGTTGTTTTCAAAAAATTATCTTTTGGTCACTTACCCAATATCACGGGTTTAATATTCCTGGTCTTTTTCTATTTCTTCTATTACGATCTAGAAGATTTGTTACATCCAAGGGATCATTTTTATTAGGCATTTTATCTAATAGGTTAAGTAAAATGGTATTCAATTTCTTTTTTCTAGTTTCTCTCTGAAAAAATCATTTTTCATGAATAAAAATTTTATTTTTTACTATCAAAGGTTTCATAAACATTTTTATGATTTTTACCTGCACAAACTTTATATGTGTTGTTATAGATGAATTTTCAAGGAGCTTTCTTCTACCTCTTTGTTTAGGTTGATCCTTATCAGATGATTTCGTGTATTCCCGAGAATCTGATTTACTTTTGGTTTGTTCTACATCTTGACTGGTTTTCTTTTTCTCCTTGGTATTTTTTAGAACTTTGTCAACGTGATGAGGCTGCATAAAACATAAAAATTAATTCATGATTCATAAGTTTCTTTAAAGTTTTAATTGAATAACAAAATTTAATTACAAAATAGTCGCGGTATATTTTCAGTCTTTGAACAAAAGTCTCAAACGCATACGGTTTTGTGCAAATCTGATGTCTAGCTCGAGCAACTTTTGTAAACATCTTAGCTGCTCGGTCGACTCGGTATTCACATATATAAATATGTTCTGGTGGCGCTCCAACTGGACGACCTTTGCAAAACGTGTGAGGATCAAGAACCCAGCATCGACCAGCAACCAAATCACATGGGACAGCTTCGTATAAAGGAGCACATACCAATTCATTTTTGTAAAATTTACGTGTTGGCTCATGGTATGTCTCATGAGGACGCAGATAGTGGTGTCCAAATACGAACCTTTCACCTCTTTAATTAAAAAAAAAAATTTTTTTGTGAAAATTAAATATTCAAAAATGATATATTAAATAATATAAATGTTTTCTATACTTTTCGTTTTTCCAAAGTCTTTCTATTCTGAAAATATCCATCTCCTCATAGTTGAATTTCTCTATAGTTTTGTACGTATTTTTATCTGGTGTATCTCGTAGAACGTAAATTGTATCTCCAGTGCGAAGTTGCAAGTCATCTCTCATTAGTGTGACATAGTACTTCTTGCCGTCTTCTTCTTCTTCGTTTTCGAGAGGAATTTCATAGTCAACCTCTCGTGGTTGACAGCGTTCACACATGTAAGATTCGACACTGGCATCCGCCCTTACACAGTCGCAATGTTGCCAAACAAGACATCGTTCACATTGAATCATCAAACCTTCGTCTCTGTGAAGACCGCAAATACATCTTATGACGTCCTCTTCGCCAGCAGTCGAACCTCTTGGAGGTAGAAATGCTTGAGAAGGTGGAAGCCCGGTTGCTTCGGTAATTGGCGAAACGAAATCTACTTTTCTACTCAAGTAGATTTTTCTCAACCTCGCTGCAGCAATACCAATATCAGAGGTCCTTCCAAAGAATCGTACGTTATTTTCAAATAATTTTATTACATCTTGATCGAATTGTTCAGCTGTTTTGTAGTGACCAGCTTCGATGTTTTGATCAATAGTCGTCAAATCAATCGGTTCAAGAACTTTTTCATAATATTCCGGAACTTTGCGCTTTGAAGGTAATGTGATAAATGGTGAACATAATAATTCATCATTTTCATCTTTAGCGCTCGTCAAGACTGTGTACAGATCTTTGAGTACCTTAGCCAATTTTGCTGTCTTATTAACTTCAGGATCGTCTTGTGCCTGCGCAAGTCTCCTGGTTCTTACTGTTCGAGAGCTTGGATTAGTAAGGGCAGTTAAGTTTGTAAATATAACTTCAGAATTGGTTTTTCCATCGGACGTGGTCCTCTCTTTTGATGCTTGAGAATTGTTTCCACTAGTTCCAGCTGCTTTGGCAACACTCTTATTCTAAAATGAGTTAAATCCATCATTGATATAAAATTCATTAATAATTTTTAAAAGAAATATAGAAAATAGACTTAATGCTAATATTACCTGTATAGAAAGTTGGGCAGATAACATTTGGCGTTTGCGCATTCGCTCGATATTTCGTATCAAAAAACAATGATGCTCTTGAATAAAACATCGCTGTTGATTCGATAATTTGAAAGGAGGTATTCCAGAAAGTGGGGCACCATCGGGACCGAATCTACGACGTCGAATGATACCCTTAAATCTACGAGTCGAAGTGCTAGCATCATTGGCCGGGACATTATTTCGTACAGGTGAAGCTTGTGTAATTAACCCTTTACGTGCATTTTTACGAGGTCTACCAACTGATCTCCTTTCATTTGTTGAATTGTTGCTTGTAGCGGTCGTCGACGAATTAATAGCTGCAGAAATCCTAGGCACCCGTTGGCTTTTACCACCGATAACACCGCGACATACGTTGCTTCCGCAACGGCATTCCTGACCCTCGGACGGATTAAAAAGAGCAAAGTTATAATCATAAGTAAGTTCTTCACCAGCTTGAATATGTCTTGAAGCAAAGAGAGCCATGCGCGGTAAACCGTGAACACTCCACTTTTGCATTTCGCAATTAGGCTCACACGAGTGATTGACAAATCTTCCCTCCCCACCCATTCGATGACCATCGATCACGAGGCCACCGTCCAAATGAAGACAATAGTGATGCGTATCATTAGCATAACGAGTGGCCATACGCGATTTGAACTCACGTTCAGATACGACTTCACCGACATATTCAAGAATGAATTCACCAGCTAAAAGAGGAAAACAAACATGTTTATAAAAATGCAAAATGCAAATTGCAATTCGATTTAAGAAAAGAAAAAAAACATAAATTGAAACGAAATACTAACGTTTGATGGGTTGTTGCGTACAAATACCCCAACCTTTAGATTCCGTCATGAATTTTTTCAAACCTGGAGCCCAATCGTGTTTTTGTATTCTTTGATTTTTACAGTGTTCGATGCATGGACATAATTGAGGTGAGCACTCGCTGAAAACCATGCGGTTTATACAGTCATCGCCACAACCAGTTTCAGGTTTGCATTCACAGGCTTGAGCTTCATAAAGAGTTGCTGGTTTCACATCGTAATACACATTTGAACGAATTTTTCTACAAAAAAATTGTATTAGCATAAGCTTGCCACGTTTAACGAACGAAATTCGTAAGCTAATTTTTGTATAGTACCTATAATTCCATGATGGTACAAGATCGCGTCCAGGAAGTCTAGAATGTGTGTGTAACCACCAAAGATCGTAAGGTAATTGAAATGGTATTTTGCGTTGCCTCAAAAATTTTCCGCAATGATATGGTGGTGGAAGAAGACCGTGTGGATGCTCCGCAGGATCATAAGTCAATTTATTCTTACTTGTACCTGAATCTGCATTCGATGCTTTACGAAGCTCATCCTCTTTATAATAATTGGAAAACAAACCAGCGGGCAAGTAATTTTTTTTCCAACGCGGCTGTTTCCGTCGTCTCCCAGTTGTCTAAAAAATGTTTTTCAATAATATTAAAAATAATTCATTGAGATTTGATAGTACAGAAAATACGATGATAATCATACTGGTTTGTTTTGATCGTCACTCGCCACATCACTACTAGGAACAGCATCGCTCTCAGTATCATATTCGTTTTTTAACCGTTTGAGATTTCTAACTGTCAACGGACATGGACTAGCCGAACCACGCATTCGTCGATGGTTATTGTTTAGGTAAGCATGCGTCTCAATTTTCACGCTCACATGTGAATTAGCACACTCAAGTTTGCGTAAATTTTCTTCACTTAGAACCGCTATCTTTTGACTTTGATTGTATCTAAAAAATTCGTTGAAAAATTAGCTATCAAGAAGTTATCGCTATGCTACTTGGCGATTAGCCTTACCTTTCAAGTGATTCTTCTAGTGTTGCATTTTCGTCGTACATTCTAGAATCTTGCACTTTTTCGTATTTTACCGGACACAATTTATCACATGGTTTAGTACCATCACACTCGATCTCTGAATCTTTACTCAAAGCTGAGCAAGTACGCATTCTCTCTTCCAAACATACACTATCATTGTCCCATGACATCGGTTCGTCAGTATCAAGATCCATTTTTTTTCCACTTTCTACGCTGGTGCTACCTCCTCTTTTTGAATTTGTTTCTTTGAGATCGTTTTTAGCTAGAGGAATTTCTTGCTTTTCAAGTTCGATACGAGCAGTTTTTAATTCAGTTACTTTCGGACTACATCTTCTTACTTCCTTCACTTCGGGAATACTACTCATATCCGAACTAGGTGTATTCATGTCATCTCGAAGAGATTCTATCGTCGAAATAAGCTTTTTTTTCTTCTTTTTGATAGTCGGAAAACCTGTACGATTAATAGTTTTTCGTCGACGTATTTTCTTCTTGATTATGGTAGCCAACGAACCACTTGTACTTGTACTAACAGATGTGAATGATAATGCGGGTGATTCGCACGTAACCGTAGGCGTTTTAGTGAGAACCACTTCGCTGTTTTTAATTAAGTCTTGAAGATGTTTATTATTATCTGGTTTTTTAGATTCAGAGTCCTTCTTTAAAGATTTCAATGATTCTGAATCTTTCTTTATTTGTTTAGGACTATTGTAAAGCTGATCCTTTTTCAATAAGCTCGATTTGCCAGATTCACTATCTTTTTTCATATTTTTTGGACTGCTATCAATATCTTTTTTTGTGGATTTATTGTTTTCGAACTCTTTCTTAGAATTTTTGACAGTGTTATTTTCGGCATCTTTTTTGTTAGTTACTTTATTATTAACTTCAGTATCCTTTTTATTTGATTTATTCGATGTTGGTTCCTTGTCCTCTTTTTGTTTGTTTTTCAGTGGACGAAGATGATGCTCGGATGATCTAGTTTCTGCCTTTTCACTTTTTTCAGCATAATTCTTGGCAATTTTTCCGCTACTGCTTTTATCAATTTTTGTTGATTTATCCGAAGAAAAAGATTTAACTGTTTTGTCACCTGCACACATTTTTTCGATCTTTTCGATTTTATCAACAATGTGATTGTTCTCCACGGATAATTTTGTTACGGTGACTCGTAGATCTTTGACTTCATTTATTGTTTTTTTGCGTTTTGTTTGCTGGTCATTTACTTGAGACAGTTTATCATTGTTCGTTGAACCATTCTCATTTTCTAAAAAATAATAAAACATAAAATGAATCATGAAATGAATCATATATTAGCTCTTATTTGAAAATAACATTATTTATTTCATTTATCGTAATATAAAATTCCCACAGTGTATCCGATGAAACGCTGTAAGAACAATACGGCGAATACTAAAAAATAAGTCAACTCGAAAACATAAAGGAGAAAACTTGTACGAGTTTTCATATAACTATGACTATAATATATAGAGCACATAAATTGATCGAAGCTACTGTATATAAAGTATACGCGTAGAAAAGTAAGAGGGAAAATAAATATACCCTTACCAGTCTTATTCGCAGAAGTAGTACTAGTTAAAGTTGAAATAACAGTTGCAGTAGCCACCGCAGTAACTGTTGCCGCAGAAAAGGAAGAAAAGGCAGTAGGGCCAGTAGAAGAATCAGGCGAGTTAGTGATACCATTGCTCTGTGTTGGATGGGTTGAATTTTCTTTTTGCCTTTTCTTTTTCTCGATTGCCGACGAATTAGCCGTGCACTCTTCTCTCTGATCAATTTCTGTTGCTTTCTCATCTTCTTTTTTCTTTTCCACACTTTTATCCTTTCCTCGAGACAAAGGCTGCTGTTTTCGTTGTTCCTTCATCTTCTCTACGTCATCCTGCTCGTCATCGTCGGCATCATCCTCATCAACCTCATCGTCATCTACCTCTTCTTCATCATCGTAGTCGTGATCTGGCTCGTCTCCGCGACGTTCCTGAGAATTACTATGCGAGTTATTGCTGAATACGTGATAATGACGCTTTTTCAACGGCAATCTTTGCTCGTTTGGATTGGACGATTCGGTACCAGCGACGCTTGCACCACTCGTGCTGCTAGCACTGCTGCAGCTACTGCTGCTGCTTGCCTTTTGACTTTTACAACGGCGTTTTTGTACTTTACCTGAAATTAAAAACAAATCGCGATTAAGAATGAAGATGAGAAATTAAAAGTTTTTAGTTTTAATTAACAGAAGATATAGGAAAAGTAATCACCAGTGTTGGAATTATCGAGCAAACTCAGCTTATCGTTTTTCCTCTTTTTTGTGTTCTTCTTCGTGTGAAATATCTGCGGTAGTAACTCACCAATTTGGGCGCCTACAGCCAAGGCTGTATTGGCTTCCTCGTTATTATTGTTGTGCGGTCCTACAGTGCCGATACGGCCGAGACTGCAGAGCTTGGTAAATTCCTCAATAAGCCGCTCGAGTTCCTGACCAACGGCCGGGTCTACTTGAATTGGTGTTTTTGGTGCCATGTGAAATCGTCTGCGATGCCTATGATGATGGCGATGGTGACTCTTGCCATTCTCAAGCACTACATTATGTCGACGCTGTAAGATAAACGATGATTACAGAATCTGAATTTGATATAATACGATAAACTTGAAGGCATCGAATGGAGAAATAAGTATCGTTCAATCTATGCAACCCTCGTTCTGTAGTGTCCCGCCGACAGCTACAACATCATTTCTTATAAATCTAGTTTTTACCTTTGAATGAATGATTTTTTTATAACTGTATTTGTTCGGTAAATATTTGAATATTTAAAAAAATTGACTAGAGCTTCATTGAATATTCATATCATCAATCATAAAGTATTTTATTCATAAAAATTCTCGTTCATTGGGTATGATTAATTGAATAAACAATTCATAAAATACTATTTAGCTCTACATTTTTATTTACAAAGACATATTGTATATAAAAATTAATTAAACTCTTAGTAACGCTACATCAACTAGCGGAAAATCCTTTTACTCACATCAATAAACCCATCTAATAATAATAAAAGAAATAACTAAAGACCGAACGAAACCACCCTCAAAAACATTTTATTGGATAATGATCGCAAATAAAGTCGAAAATGTAGTATTGCTAAGGTCATAAACAGAATAGCTACAGTAACAGCGGGGCCATCAACGCACATCAATTAGCAGAGAAGCACAGCTGTAGAAATACATAGGCCGATTTGACTCGGGGTCATGCATGTTTCATGAGTAAGATAGAGAATTACTGCTAGATGGTGAGAGTGCACAGCTTTGCTCTCATCTACACCGACGCACTCACACATATGCACACGTACTCCTTCCTCACCCTGTAATGGGGAAAGCTAGCCGGGCGCGCTAATCAATTTCCGTCACGGTAACAACGACGAACTTACCCTCCTATTTTCTAAAGCTTTGATTAAGCTTTGTGGCATATGTAACGAGGTTTGAGCCATTCTAATTTTATCAACATATCAAAACACGCAAAAGAAACTGATAACAAAATTATAAAAACATTTCACAATTTATAGGTATGCAAAATGCCGTATCTCATTTTTTAGTATAATTATTAAAATTTATTGATTGAAATCCGTTTTAATATATATTTTTGCCAACTTTGTATCAAATAGAGCTTTTATTCCGGAACATTGAGTAATTATAATGGTCGATATTAGTGGTAGAGCACGGTGATTTATTTCGAGGTTCAATACATTTGGTGAATTGAAGCAAGACTATATTCGTTTAATCGCCTAATGGTTTGACCCCAAATAATAAAACAGTACCAACCTTGCTGCTTCGGTTTTTCATTGGATTAATGACGGGTAGCGATATAATAGTTTGAACGCCGATACCGCTCGTTACCATAGGCTCGTTATTGTTGAAAGTAGACCCACTGACTTTTTTATTGGCTTTATTTTCTTTGAGAACTCGGCGCGACGTTGCCGTCGATGTCGTTGTAGTCATCGAAGTTGTCTGTGTTTGCGTAGACTGCTGTGGTTTGCGACCAGGACGTCTTGCGGAGGTTGGTACTGATGTTGTATCGTGGCGATTTTCTTTTGAGCTTTTTTTACCATCGAGTTGACCTGCAGTAATTGATTGAATTTGAAATTTATAAATGAATAATTGATAAAAAACCAAATGGTTTCATTTTTTTTTGTTTTTTGTTATTGTTGAAATTAGCTTACCTATGCTTTCGATCGTTCGATCTGCTGATTTCGATTTTCTTTTGACTTCTTTCTTCGCAGTCACAGTTTTATCATATTTTATTCTCTTACTATTATTTGGTTGTTCATTGTCTAGAGAACTAATCTCTTTCGTTCTTTTACTACCGACAGTAGGTACTGAGGGATCCGGTATTAATTTATTCGAGCACTTTTTACGCGTTGTCAGGCACACTTTATTGGACACATCAACCGATTGATTTTTCGCACTGTGTTTGGTCGTGGATGGCGCAGCATCCATGAGCGATTTTCTCGCTTTTTTTCGACGATCAATTTTTTCTTCGAGCGTCACACCCTCGGATGTCGTGGATTTGACTAGGGTAGATGACACTGGAGATTTACTGCTGCACGGTGCAACCACGATTTTAGCTCTTTTGAGGCACGGATTGTCTTTATTTATCGCTGAAGCAGAAGTTTGATTCCGAGCGTTATCTTTTTTCGGAGGCCTACCCGGACCTCGAGATTGAGATCCTGATTGTTGATGTTTCGCTGGCCTGCCTGGTTTACGTTTTGGCGGTTGTTCCATAACTCGATCGACATTAACCACGGGTTTTGCTTTCGCAGCTAAAGCTGCAGCTACTGTTGCTGCTTGGGACATTTGAATAACTTTACCAGACGAAGAATTATTTGTCATCGATGAAGGCGACGTTGTTATTGTTGCGCTTGTAGATGACGTTGAACCTTGTACATTACTATGATTAGTACTAGGAGAACTGTCCGTTTTACTCACAACGACTTTAGATGCACTGCTGGAGTTGGACACTGGCATTACTGGAGGACTAGTTGGATTGACCTGATGAAGAGGACTATTGTCAACCGACTGTATTCCAGAATCAGGCGATACATTTGAAGAACTGACATACTCAGGCTCACTAGGTTTTTTTGTAATTTGCTTACTACTTCGTCCTCGTTTACGGGGAGACTGTTGCTCCGATAACAAAGCAGTTTTTTCAGCAAATTGTTCAAGTAGTGAGCTACTATACACTGGCATTGAATTTCGATCGTTAACATTTTCAGATGAATCTGAATCAGCACTTAGCGACATGCGCTCAATTGCTTTAGAAACTAAGCGTCCACTTTCAGAATCTTCAAAACCATCAAATACAGCATCTGAGTGATCCTGCTCATTTGGAAGGAGTGCTGCTAAATCTTCTTGATTCAACTCTTGCAATGGTTGCTGCGGTTGCTGTGGACTCTGAATTACACTAGGCTGATTTGAAGAATAAGGCTCTTGTGATTTTATTGATTGTGGCAACATTTTTAAAGGCGATTGCAAAGTTTGATTCTGAAATATATGATTTTCAAATTTTTAAAATCAAATCATTGGACTTCAAAGTTTCTGCATTAGGAAACATTGCTATTTTATTTACCGTGCTATTCAAATGTGTGTTGTTTTGTTGTTGTAAGCGAGCCAAATGTGATGCTGGTGGTTGTGGTTTTTGTTGCTGACGTAACAGCTGATTAGGTATTGGTAAAACTGGAGCTTCAATGATTGAAGAGTCTGAATCATCGCTACTGCAGTCTGATGACTGAAATAAATAAAATCAATGTTAGTTTTATGGTCAAATATATTTTGGTTAATGTAGTAAAACCAATATAACGAATGTTTATTATAAAAAAAATGAAATCTTAAATTTTTATCCATAGCAATTCTACATATTTTTTACCAAGAAAACTAAAAATTTAGAATTTATTACAGAATGTTATTATTAGCAAGTAAAAAAATCTGCAAAATACGACAGCTATGTCCTAGCTAAATATACAGATAAGAAATGAAAGTAAATATGTCATTTGAGTGACTATCTACAATAATTAAAATAATTTTTTATACTATATATTAAAAATTAATAATGTGAGTAAAACAATAAAAAATTACTGTCATAGTACATTTACAACTGAAGCTAGAGTTTTCAATGAAAAAGAAAAAATAATTAAAAAAAAATAATAATAATCAAATGTAAAAGATGGATGAATATAAAATTTGTTTCAAAAATATTTTTAATAAATCATAAATAAATTATCGTTAATTCTTATTTCAAACTAATTTCATATAATTGAATTAAAAAAATTTTTTAAAAATTGAAAAAAATTTTCTTTTATAAATTAAAGTGGCCTACTTTATTTTATAAATTACTTTAAAAAATCTATTTAAAATGCATTGGTGTTAAATAACCTTAGCAGCAAGGCTTTTATTTTTTCTTGGCATTAGGCGCTTAACTTTGTCAGATCTCAATTTATCGAAATCTTCTTTTTTTGGTACTTTCATACTTATTTTTAATTTTAATCCTCCCTATAAAGTTTTAAAAATTAAATTTTGTTAGTTTTACACTATTTATATTACTAGCCAATTTACTGGTATACATTACCTGATCAGCATTTCCTTCTTCAACTGCAAATGTTTGCTCGCTATGATCGGAAGTGTAATCAGAATTAGACTCACTATCGCTACTATCATTTTCTGAATCTGAATTAGAATCTGAGCATGAATTGCTACCATCGCTCCCACCAGAACTATCATCATCTGACTCTGAATCATCTTCAGAATTTTCAGATGTTGTACCTTGTTTACAAAAATAAAAAAGACAAAATCACTTAATTATTGATACTCATTTAATTTTAATAATAGATTATTTAAAGTAAATAATATTGGTTTCTTTTATTATTTAGATTTTGCATACCATTTGCAACTGGATCCCAAGGTCCACTATCTTTGATAGCACCCATATCCACAGTGGATGGTAACTCTCGATCAGTTTCTCCATCATTTCCATCCCAGTCCCAATTAGGTAACTCCAGTTCTGCTGGATGATGGATAACAGCATGCCACCCCGAGTCACCAGACATTGTTTAATATTATCCATAAACATTCACTATATTTGTAGAAACTTCCATATTTATAAAATTGATTTACTGTTGAAGTTTCACAGACTTATACTGATACACCAGTATTTTCACTCACTTTAACAACTCTATCATCTATCACTGTGTTCCACATGTAAGTATTATAAGTAAGTGTCACTTATTGCAAAGTCAATGCACACAACAAAATAGCAGCTAACTTTTTTTATGAACCGTATCGTTTCTCACTTGCAAGTCATGACGTGTTTGTGCAAAAAATGCACATGGAACGGCGTGAATATCTGAAAAGCGATGAAAAAAAAATTAAATTTTATTGTTAGCTCAACTGCAAACATGATGATCATTCATGCATGGCAATTATATTTACGATAGTAGCAACAGAATGTAATAAAAAAACCCTGGAGCGAGCTCACGAGCAACGGTATACTACAGCAGTGTAGAAAACGTAGGTAAAGTGTATAGAAGGTACAGAGTACGAAAACGCAACATAATGAGTCGTATGAAATTTTGCACAAACACACAACAATTTCAATAGTAAGTTCGCGAACTCGTAGAGCGCACCCAACAAATGTCATTTTTCGAACATAATAAGAATTCGTGTGGCTATATTTCCACATTTATATGAATGAAGATAATTAAACAACCGCGGCGATCGGAGTCAAAGACGGTCCCTATTGAGATTAAAAACAAAAAGTTGGAAAAATTTCCACGATGCAACTGACCTGCACACGCGCGCAAATGACCTCGAAAGATGTATTTTATGTGCATCGACGAATACAAACCGTGAAATAGAATAGTCTACAGTGGCTGTCATAACAAATGGCCAGAGTTGCGCGCAGAAGGCGCAATTCGCGTATAACTTTTTGCGTGATATTTATCACGACGCGCAAATCGAGAAAACGTTGGACGAGACGACGCTGCTAATTCTGATATACACGTTATAACATGTAGCTATATCGCAATACGGAGCGCGTATGTACACGGCGTGGCGGCGCGCGGCCACAGCTGTGCAATAGGGTAATATTATTAGGGTTGAGCGCCATGCGAATAAGACACGGCCAGGTGCAATTTGGCGATTTGGCGCGAAAGAGTAGGTTACAATACGGCTGTACGCATACGAGGCGTATATATTAAGTACTCTCGTCATCGCGGGCACCCCCTTTCAAATGCGTGCCTATATTTATGCTTGGCTTTTTTTTCATTTCGCGATACAGTTCGTCGTTTTCCGATCGTGTACATCGTATACAACGCTACATTGTGTACATACGTAAAATGTGTAAACTGTACATATGTAACTGCTGCAATGTATATAAATACGTATATTTTGTGTTTTGTGTATAAGGTCCATGCACGTTTGTACCTGCACATCGAGAGAAATTGCGCACCTTGTTTTTCTCCTCACCTCACTCTCGCTAAACTCTAGACACATTGTTCACTTTTGCTCATATGCATATTATCGGTGGATTAGCAAGGAGATTAGGTGGGCATACAAAGACACTCGCGCTTACACAATTAAACACGATATACGTATGTATATAAGATATTATCTGAAACGTCCGCTACGACCGAGCAGTCCGACGACACACGAGCGTGCGAATTCTGAGGTTTTTTTTCCTTTTCAATTCCTTTCGGATCTCGAAATATGTAGACTCGCTCGCAGCGAGGTAGTATGTTTATACCTATGGGATATCAGCAGAAGACGAGGAAGGCACACAATTTGTCAGAGGCTCGTCTCGCGAGGTGAAAAATGCAAAAATTGTGAGTACAGGTATCAGCTTGTATAATCTCTCGTGATTGTGCACTGAGTCGCAGAGGAGGAGTGCTGCTACCACTGCCTAGCGAGCGTACAAAATATATAATGAGTATACCAAGTCGCTCATGGTCTCATGCCCGTGGCAGAAGAAGAAATCGGAGTCGCGAACGGCACACATAAAACTATCACACATATATAGACAGAAAGAGAGAGACACACACCGTATATCAGTTCGGTAGACTGTTTGATAGAGAAGCTCTTCTGCGCTGTTCTGTTGACGCCGAGTTGCCTACTGTTTTATGTGTGTGTGTATACGCTATACGATGCTGCTGCTGGCTGTCGCATTGCTCGCCGCCGCCGTCGCCGCTGCCTCTCATGCTACTCGACCATATAACTCCACCAGTCGCGAGGAGTCAGTTCGCAGTTCGCCCAGCTGTACTACATGTAATGCTAATGCGCGCCGATCTGCGCCGAGGTTCTTGACAGCTGTATATCTATATAGATGCACACATACTCGCGCGAAGCGAGCGTATACATACTGTTACGCGTCCTGTGTGAGTGGATGCATGCCAGCGCCGATATACAACGCTGTTCTCTCTAAGCCCAAAGTTCGTGAGCATGTGTGCGACGTGCGTGCTTGTGTGTATTTTCGGCGCGCGCGCGCCTGCGAAAGCGCACAAAATGGCCGAATGTCGCACACACGCGCAAAAGCCGCTGCTCCCGTACCGGTGTGTATACCGTGTACTCGTGCAAATATTCGCACACACGCAGGCCTACAGCCGCCGCCAGCGCTCCAACTCGGAGTCGGCAAAGAGCCGTCTCGTAGTGCGCCTCTAGACAGACTCGCGATTGTTAGCTCTGTTGCAACATTCGAATAATAGCCAATGCATGCGACATAGATATTCGCAAAATTAATCCGGGCGCTGGTCTGCTGGCGGTGGAGCAAATGTCTGAGCTTCCCACGGTAACTTTGGCTTATTTTGCGTTTTTTTGGATCGCTGTATCCACTTCACGATGGTATCAGGACAATTTCCGCAATGCAATTACTTTTCATAAACAATTAAAGTGTCAAAATGGTTTTTTTCGATTTATGGACGTGAAATATCAAAATTAAATTCAATCCCGAAATTGAATTCTATGGTAAAA
Source organism: Trichogramma pretiosum (assembly GCF_000599845.2). Taxonomy (NCBI): domain Eukaryota; kingdom Metazoa; phylum Arthropoda; class Insecta; order Hymenoptera; family Trichogrammatidae; genus Trichogramma; species Trichogramma pretiosum. Next base: position 128,953 of record NW_019640932.1, on the reverse strand, counting down.
AGTACAAAACTATCATATTTATTTGTTCAAAGTCTGTTAAAAATATCTGGCAAACGGGAACAATTATTCATGCAATCATGAATCTTCTTCTTAAAATTAATCAACTCGGGGACAAAATCTCCAAGGGTTAAAATTTCTTGAAATGGCACGAAGAACATACTGGAAGTTCTTTTAAAAACGTTGTGAGGAATTTTTTCGATTTTGCGATCAGAATAATTTTTCAAAATTCGAGAGATAATTAAAATTCATTGGTCGAGTTAGCACGGATAACTGATAAAAATGATCGAGTGACACCAGCGCCCGGATGAAAAGTTCCGAGTTGGACGAGTCATGCTATTTCTCAGACTCAGAAATGATTTCTTCCTCGCGTTATTAGGAAACTCAACGCAGTCTCCGTTGTCATTGTCATCATCGTACTATTCGTAATCAGAATATGGTCGAGACGGCGGCGTTTGCAGCTACAGCCACCATGGTCGTGTCGCGTTACGCAGTGTGTGTATACCTATAAGTATGTAGTATGTACACAACATTGGCGCGCACACACAGAGACAGGTTTAATACATGCTCCCTTCTACCCGCCACTGCCGCTCGAGTCCATCGGCTCGTATTCGTCCCCTACTTTCATTCTGCACAGTGCGCCGACCTGCACTTACGAGTATATATATGTAGTAAGGCTTATACGTGTATAGTCGCGCGCGTTCTTGTATGGATGGCCGTTTTTTTCTCCTCACGCTGCCACTGCGATATATATAATACGCGCAGTATAAGTCGGACACTTTCGGGCCGAATGAGACGATCGTCTGTATAGTCTCTCCCACCTTTATCAATGCCATCGATGTGTTTGTACGGCTGCATGTACCATAGGTCGAAAAAAATTTTTTTCTTCTTTTTATCTGCATCGACCTTTATTTTTTGGCTTCCAAGCGAATTCGGTGTGGGATCGATGCAGACATTCTTCGTTGCAATTAAACGCTTGGAAGCATTCAAATATGTATTCTCTTTACTGAATAATAATGGTTAATCTATTAATAGTTTGAAATTACTGATATGAAACATTTTTTCTGATATTTTCATCAAAATTTGGACACTCTTTTTCTTTTCTCAACAGATGCAGTACTTTTGCAGTACTTACAAAATAACTTTTATCCAATTTACGCTGTATGAATCGAGTCTCAACTTGACCTCGCAGCTCGTAGTGCTTGTTTATTTTAATGTAAACGATTTTGCATTTTCCAGGACGTACCTACGTGTAGGATTATCAGTCACGAGTTATCAGGGTCGTCTCGATGTCTGATCGGCAGGCTTGCCGGGAAGCGCTCGGGGCGCTTCTCGACCGTAACGGCACTCGTGCATATTTGATTCTTATTTTCCAGAATTTCGTTCACTGAAGCCGAACTACGTATCGTCTCAGAGGCTCGGACCAGTACAGCCGGCGGCGACGAAAGACGACCGGTACTCGCGCGCGCTCCTTCGGACCTGCGCTCTTTATATAGGGTATACAGGATATGAGTCGCTGTACTCGCGCGCCGCAATACGAAACTTGAATGTGTGTGCGAGTATAGCTTGTGCAGGACTCGAGACGAATCGGCATCTGCAACATCAAAAGCGCAGAACGACGCTGCGCCACTTGCGGATGCGGTGCGCGCACGAGATCGGGAGGTATGTACATTCATTATTTTGCGCTGAAAAGCTGCTGTTCCTGCTGGAAAACAGGCAAGCAGGAGAGAAGGAGAGAGAAAGAGAGATATCGACGTCGATAAAACGAATCGCACCAAAGTTACTCACACAGCCGCACGCCAGATTGCACAAAAAAGCTATGATTGTTTTTCTGAAATTTCATCTCGACAAGAATTTAAGTACAAGATGTTGATCGCACGCGCACTAATGCCTATCGCGATCGATAAAAATATGAAGAAAAAAACGGTGAGAAAGTGTAGGTTCATTGCTATCACGTCTCATTTTTTTCCTTTTTTTTTCGAGCATAATCGTACTTTTAGATTTATTTTGTGCTGCTGCGAGCTAAGATAATCGACGAAATTCCATCGAGATCAGAGACGCGTTTTTCTCATTTACAGACGCAAAATTTGAATTTCGTCACGCGTACATAATTATTATGTAATGACGTAAGACGTTGGACAAGGTTGACTCGCGACTTCTTTTTTTCTATCGCTTTTAATGAATGATAAAGCGCCCATTGAGCTCGCGCAAACGGCAGTCGTAAAAATGCCAAGCTAAGAAAAATCCAAAAACTTTCTATACCTATACGCGATACACGAGGTCGCTTTTGTATACGAATCGAAATACCGAGAAGCGCGTCCACTAAACCTCGTGGAAGTATGTTTTAAAGTATAAATATATAACTTGGCTCGAATTGCCAGAGAGGCAGTAATTTCTTTTTCTTTTTCCCCCCTCATTTCTTATTTATTTGGAATAACGGAAATCCATAAAATCTCGAAATCGCATATTGCGCCTCGCTAGTTTACTCGGTGATGCGCGTATGTGTATATACCAAATCGTATAATGCTATATAGAGAATCGGGCGGTCAAGTGAGCCGTACACGTCTGGCCGAGTGTAATACGTGCAATCGCCTTTACGCACGGATCACTGTGCATCGCTAACGAGTTGGAAAAAAAAATTATTATCCATACAGCACGCGTGCAACGATCTTCGCTCGCTACAACGAGTTTGCGCGCTCTATACCCAACACTTATATTACACGAACAACAATGACTATATTATCCGATACGCGAAGCTCAAGCAAGACCAGCGAGAGAGAGAGAGAAAAAAAGTCATAAGGATTTTCTCTCTCTTTTGGAGAGGCGATAATAAGTGCCGTTCGTGTAATTATCGTGTAATAGGTCGTGGAGGCAGCAGCGCGAGCACTGCAGTACCGGCATGTTTCCGAGCCTCGTGCAACCGAGAATCTCTTCAACCTTCGCCGATATGCCTGGCAATGGTATACGAGTGCAGTGTTTATAATAAAACGCAGAACTACGGAGCACACGTGAACACTCGCAGGCATATAAATGAGTTAACTTGAGCAGTCGGTAATGAGCTTTTTTTTATAGCCTCGGTTTGCGCCGCGTAGGTACGCCTGCTCGCTCGACGCCGCGGCTGTTTCGAGCTGCCTTTTACGTCTTCTTTTTCGACGACGAGCCATGAGTTTTACGCGCTCGCTGTATACGTTTACGTGTATTATTTGTGTGTGTGCGAGTGTACTTGACCAAAGAGTCCGCAAACTCGTAATATGCCATGTATATAGCGAACGATGAGCTGGCTATATTTGTGCGAATTTCGGCGCGCACGCGGAAGAGTAAAAAAAGAAGATTTGAGCGCAAAATTCCATCGTGCACAAAAAACGCTCCTATATGCGTACATGCACAGAAGCTTCAGAGTGTATGTATATAATCTCGGGCCCGCAGGCATGAGCTATAGGTATACAGGCATCGAGTGCTGTGATTGTCGCCGAAACGCAATTAATTTTCGCGCGCTCGCCACCCTGGTGCGGCGTTATAAAAAATGCCCTCGTCGTAATTCGTCAGTTCGGAAATAATACGCGCAGGCAGAGTTACGTATATTAATAGGCGCTCGTGTTGTCATTTAAAAGGGATCGCAGCAGAACGCAGGTAGACTCGCGCGCGCTATATAGGAGGCTCGAGTTTGCGTGCGTCCGCCAGCGGAGCTGAAAATCCTCTCCTGCCTCCGAGCGCGCCATACGCCTGTATATTATACGCGCGGCCATGCACCATAAGACGCATTTGCCCGTAGCCGAGCCAACGGCAGCAGCAGCAGCGGCGGCGGTGGAATAGCTGCTAGCGATGTTGGTATAACGGGCAGCAGAGGCAGCCAGCAAAAAGTCACCCTCCTGCCGTCGAGTTTTGTGCGTAGCAAAAACTGGCCTCGCGCGTCTATATAGCGCCCAGTCACCGCCTCCTCCTCGCTCTCTATACTCCGAGTGCCATTACTCTCTCTCTCTCTCTCTCTCTCGCTCTGCTACTACTTTTGCAGCTCCGGTGCACGATGGTCGACGTCGACGTTGGGGAGGATGTTTTTTGCGGCATGTGTGCCGGTATAAAGAGAGGGAGGGAGTAAGAGAGGGAGAGGAGATTAATAATTCATCTTGTACACCCTCTCAGGAGCATACACACGTATATCTGCGAGTTGTAATCATTGTTTCCTCTATCTCGCTATCTCTCTCTTTCTCAAGCTAGAAAGGGCTGCCAATGATGACTTAGATATATGCCTGCTACATCTGTATCAACGAACCTACTCGGACACACAAACACACACACACACACACACACACACATTGTGGACGAATTTCAACGGTGCGTAAGTCTCGCTCGTTACATTGTTATAAGCCCGTTTCCAGACGGCTCGACGAACATCGTTAAGGCTATCCTATCTGCTCTCCTTCTTCCGCACCAGGAGCTCTCGTATACAAAATTGCAGCCGTCGATCTGATATAATATTGCCCACAATAATGGAGCTTTGTTCAAAGGTAAAAATTTACCGATTTCACGTACCTACATAGTTGGGACTCGAGCTAAGATATGTATTCAGGCAAAACAATCTTTGTAATTTTTTCTTCCCCTCTCTCGTTTAGTCAACGCACGAAAGCTACTTTACCCTTATCTGACATCGTATTAATCAAATTACGATCCGTAAGATTTCACCCTCAACCCATCCGCAATATCGATTTTGCCTCTTACGCTTGTATTGCCGACTGTTTGCGTATATATTCGTGTATGTATTATCCCTGCCTCGAGCTTTCCTGGCCTATGATATTGCAGCCTAGTGCACAAACACACAAGCACAGATATCAAGGCAAAAAGCTCGACGAGAAGGAAGCTCACGCACATAAACGCAACAAAAAATACGCTCGGGAAAGAAAATAAAATTCACCCCGATGCGTCACAGACTGCTATACAACCACGCGGGTATAAAAGCAACCGCACGCCACCACCTCGTCAGATTTTTTCGGCCCTAAATACCAGTATAGTTTTCAGTAAATCAATGGAAAAATACGTATATACACGCGTATGCATCATGAATTTTATATTGAAAAATTACGATGCTAAAATAATGAAAAAATAATTCAGAGCCACATCGTTGATGTTATCGGGCAAGCTTGACTGAGAGAAAATCATCGGTTACAGCTGCGTATGGAGGGTTGCGACAGTTCGCTATCACGGCGCGGATACGTATACATAGTTGCGAGCGTCGCTGAAATCGAAAGGGCGCCTATGCATGCGCGTGTGTGTATATATAGCGGTAAATGACGAATAAAGTGCTCCGGGCGATTTGAGATGTATATGCCGTGCGCATAGAGCCTATTCGCGCGTTGCCATATGTGCACAGAAGAGGAGACATCGAGCTTTTAGTGTGTCAGCGTTTTCCCTTCGTGTCAGCGCCTATGAGGTAAGTACCTTTTCCGGCGACGAAAATGACAACAACAACAACAAGGGAAAAAAATCAAATCGACTCTCAAGTACGAGAGCATTAAGACCGATACATATATGTAGCACTTTATTTTTGTCTTATTAGATTTTGTCGACTTTATTCTATCAAAAACTTCAACGAGCGAAAAGAATGAACAGTATGTTATACCTTATGCTTGATAATACATCCTCTTTCAATGAATTTAAACATTTTTTTTCTTCAATATAACGATGCTTCTTCCACTTGCAAAATCTTGCGACCGCGTCATAAAAAAAAAGGAGGAATGTTTTTCTCGCCTTCGTCGTTACCGGCTCTCTTGAAGCAGAAAGTCAAACAAAAGGGACCGGGTATGGATTCCTTTTCATCGCTGCTGCTGTTACTACGTCGTCGTCGTCGTCACCGCCGTCAGTGACGGTAGGTGATGGTGGTGGTAGTGTCGGAGAAGCGAAGGAAATTTCATTTTTCACGGCACTAAAAATACGTTTTGCGAGCCCGAGCCTTTGTGGGATAATAAAAGATAAAACCCGCCTGTGCGCGCGCGCGCCTCTGGACATTGGCTAATGCTTTATCGCGTGCCAACTCGACATCGTTATTCAACCTCACTGCACCTTCTTCTTTTTTCTCAATCTTTCTCTCTCTCTCTCGCTCTCTCTCTCTCTCTGATTACAACGACTGTCGCATACGCTATATCGTTTTCAATTTTTCCATTTAATTATCTGACCGAAGTAATCAGACTTTTTTTTGTGCAAAGTTAATCGAAACAATAAACCGCACAAAAAAAGAAATCACTGAACGAGTAGCGAGAAAAAAAGTTGAAGCTTAGCGAGAAAAAGGAATATTCAAGTACACACGTTTAAGGATAAGAATACCTAAGGGCAAAATCGTCCTCTTTCCTTCGCGCTCAAAAGAGATTCATCTAAAATGCGTACGAGGGTTAAGTAAAAGAAAATAAGAAAGAAAAAAAGAATGAAATAAAAAGATAGGTGGAAGAGAGCTCCCACAAGACGTAAAAAAACGAAGAAGAAGAGATTCCGACACGCGGTATTACACGCCCCTTCGCCCAAGACGAATTACGTATGTAAGTATCATCGGGACATTTATATATTATGCGCGCAGAACGTTATATGTATAAGGGCCGCCGCATGTTCACAAGTGCAGAAAGCTGCCGCTTTTCGGGTGGTCGAAATGAAAATAAACATCGTTTAGCTAATTGTGCAAGCATAATTAACGTCCAAAGCTTTAAATTATCCATTTTTGTTTGTAAATTCACTCACTTCTTTTTCCTCGTTTTCCTTTTTTTTCGTTTCCATTCACCCCTTGGATTTAAAACGATTGCGAAGTTTGAGCACGTTTCCGACGACAGTTAAGCTGCCGAACGAGAGAGCGAGAGAGAAAGTAAAGCTTTATGGGCGGTGACTATCCCGCCGAGATGTTCCCTTTAGGTATACGGCCAAGATATATTATTATTATAGAGTGTAAAATCGAGGGTCAAAGTATGCGCCAAAACTGACTCCTATGAGAGTCGAGTTACTTCATTCGTGTACACATCGACTCATAGAGCGGGCGTTACGATTCAGCGAGAGAATAACAGTGGTAAGGGCAAGTTTTTTTTTCAAGTATTTGATTGGGTGCAAAGATAGAATCTCGAATGAATAAACACAGAAGCGCCAAATTCGATTGCTCAGGATGGATTTTTACGGGCCTCGTATATATAACTATACGTATAAAGCTCGGAGACACGCGTTTGATTTTCATCTGGCATTCGCAAGCTCACCGAGGGCTTTAGTTGTAGGAAAGCTTCACGGAAGAAAAGGCGATTATCCTTTTGGGCTCGAAGTATATGCGCGTCTCTCTCTCTCTCTTGCGTGAAACAAAAACGTTTACTTCGAATAGCCTTAAGCCGCTGCTGCTTATACATGAAGCAAAAAACGTATTATACGTCCTTACCGCAGACTGTAAGAGCTTTTCACGATTGGTACCGAGCTCGAAAAGCTCCCATGCACAACGTATCTTAACGAATGGCCTGAGCCACGCGCGAGTTACCTTTCGGTCGCGTTTTGTCTCGGATTCATCACTATCGTGCGTGTAAACACATGTGTATGTACGTTATTATGCGATATATGTACATAACGAGATTCAGCGTAATTCCATACCGGCCTCCGGCACGCCGTATCATATAATATATGCACACATAGCATATTTTTCACTGTGAGCTTACGCGCGCTCGAAATTCGCTTCACCTTTTATCCTTTATTCGTCCGGGCGCTTGTATTTCCGATACAATATAACCCTCTGAATAAATATGACGAGAAAGAGAAACGTCTCTCTGTTCTCTCTCTCTCTCTCTCCTCCCCCACCCTCTTATCATCTTGCCCCACTGCTCAGGCTTCTCTCCTCTTCTGTATCCTCGTCCTTCGTTTCTCTCTATCTTCTCGCTTTCTCTTCGAAATCCTTGATTGTTAATTCAGTCGCTTCGAATAAATGTATGTACAGCAGCACCAGGGAGCTCCGTCGGGGCTCTCTTTCTCTCTCGTCGATGCAATTACGTATTCTATATACACAGCCGTGAGGTTATTATGGAAGTCAGAGGAATCGAAAAACTATTTATCAATTTATTGAGGCAGTTGGATGATATAAAAAAAGAAACAGGATCGGATTACGGATACTCTATATAGCAGTCTTAGAGTTTGCCTACGGCTTAAATATACATAATTACGGCATCTAAAGTTGGGAAAAGCCATGAACAATGTGTCATTGTGTAACGAGCGGACCAACAAAAAGCTCTCTCGAGTCCCAGAGGATTTTTGTATTTTATATGTGGATACTTACACGAACATCTCCCCGTGTCAAAAAAAAGTATGGCAAAAGTGCCGCAAAGGTCTGGCATAGAAGTATGGCCAAAGTCTCGCTTTGCCCGCTATGCCATACTTTCATACAGACTTGAAAAGGACATTTAAAACAGTTTGGCGAATTTGACAGAATTTTCGGCAGACCTTTTTCTCTAGAAAATCGCGAATTTTCCGAAGTCTGGCGAAATCTGCCAGACTCGCACCCTGACTAGTTGCTGTAAATAGTATATTTTGCACCTAGAGACTCGCTTTGGTCGTGATGCTAATGTCGGGGGCGAGCATCAAAATCCGAAGCTTAATTACAGTCGTATTTTAAAATTGAGTATGACTCGTTACGCTCACGATGCAAAAAATGAAGGATAAAATTCGTAGCACATGTAACTGATTTTGTGTAAAAGTCAATAATAACCATAACCACTTTGTTTTCTGTACAATCTAACGACAAATCAGGACCTCGATGCGAAAGAAAAAACAAATACAAGTCCTTATGTGCATTGAAATCTTGGATTTATTTTTTTATTTTGAATTTATTTGGATAATTTTATGAAAACTTTTGAGCGGGGAAGGAAAAAAATACTATTTCTTACACGGTTACTTAAATCTACTATTTTTCTTTAATCTTCTGTAGATGACTCTCAAAGATTCTGAGAATGATGAAAGCACGTAATCCAATGTAAAATTATACGATCTTTCAAAATCCAGCTCCAAATTTGAGATTGATGCATTGTTTTGAAAGTTATAACCAATTATATGCCAAAAAACGTGGTTTTTGCATGCTTCGAGAAAAGTTAATTCAATTCTTCAAGAAAACGGCTTAGCTTTATCACTCATAGGAAAAAAAGCAATAATTAATCTGATAGGCATTCATCTCGCCTTTCCAATGCCGTTTTTATACTTTAAAAGTTTCTCAATTTTGCTGAGATACAGTTATTTTTGTGGGGTGCGTTTTTATAGTTTAAAATCCAATAATTCTGCTTCTCTCGAGTTATCAACAAACCATATTTTACCTCAATTTTCATTACATTCCGAGGACACAATTGATTATACTGAGCCGAAATTGAAACAAACTGTTCTGAGATATTATTTGCATGTAATAAAAGTATTAAAGTTATTCGGATAATATGTCTGAATATTTGTAGATTTTAAGGACAATTTAATTATGAATATAAACTACTCGACTACTGTATCAATCCAACGATTGAGTCTAGAAGTCATGACTATTGGTTTCAAACATTAAACAATTTTATGATTATGAAAACGTCGAAAAGTCTGAAAGTGTACGTCACTCACTATCCAATATAATGCATACTATACTTTATTTTACCAATGATCATAATAATCGCACGAAGCAAAAGCTGCCTTGTTCTTTTTCTGATGGATTAATCTCAATATATTTTTCAAAATAACTGTATTTGAATGCAGGATTGAATTTTATGGATTGTAAAAAGGTAATTAAAATAAGTAAAAACCATATGTTGCATGCAAAAGTATGATTTTTTTTTTAATAATTCATGTAAATTTTAATTATGACTTGTCGTCTACATGTATGAACGATTTCACATGAGAGACTGTTGAACCATTCAATGTTTTCATTTTACTCGTTTACAACGATTAACTTATATAACAATTACATCAATACGTGTATCGGATTTAAAATTTATAATTTATAACTACTTTATATACAGATACTAAGTCCACAGTGCCTAAAAACTTGATGACTTCATTTTGTATATTCACGCTCACCCCATTTTCGATTGCCAATAAAAACTTAAAAAATCCGTAGGTGGCATGCTATTGTCAACCATCCCATTCGGATCGGCACCATTTTTCAAAAGTAGTTCGATTACTTTTCGGTGTTTCAAGTAACTATTCGCTTCATGAAATGCAGAATATCCGTCATCATTTTTGATATTTACGTCTATTCCACTTTTTAACAGCAGTTCAACTGCTTCTAGAAGGAATGGATTATTTGCTGCATTGTAGTAAAAGATAATATGTAATATTGTATCACCCCGGTGGTCGACAAGTGTGACATCGGTTCCGTTTTCAAGTAATAACTTGAAAACTTCTAAGCGTAATTTGTAATTTTTTGCCCCACGAAATAAATTCATTATAGGACTGTGACCGTCTTGATCTTGGATATTAACGTCGGCATTATACTGAATTAAAATTTGAATCATTTTTAAGTGGACCCTTGTAAAGCAAGGTTGACTGCATAAAAAATTCAGAGCTGTCATGTCTTCGCCATCAACCATATTTGGATTAGCGCCGTTTTTCAAAAGCACTTCAAGCGCCACTGCAGTGTCTGGATTTGCTGGATTATAAAGAATAATATTTCTGAATATAGTTTCACCATCGTTGTTGACGAGTGTGACATCGGCTCCGTTTTTCAGTAGTAATTCCAATGCCTCGATGCGTAATCCCATACCATTAGATTCATTATATTCCTTATTAAACAGAATCATCATCGGACTGTTACCGTCTGCATCTTGTATATTTACGTCGGCACCATACTGGATAAGAAATTGAATCATTTTCAAATGGATCTTCGTCAACTTATGTTCAGAACATATAAAATGTAGAGCTGTCCAGTCAAAAGTATAATAAACCTCATTTGGGTCGGTACCTTTTTTTAATAAGGATTCCATTAAATCTAAATTTTGCGCATCAACGGCATCGAGTAGGGATTTTAACTCACAATCTTCGAGAGACATGGTTTCACTTTAGTTTTTGACCAGAAACACTTTAACGAATTAATAGCTCCGAGCCGCTTTCAATACGACGGAAAACTGTTATTTAGTCGTCAAATTGAATAAACTGCCGACTCTTCTGTCATCCCCTCTACTGATTTTGTGTATCTTATGTTGATTTCAAGAGTTTCCTTCTATTAACATGATTACTACTGCTGTTTTTGAAATATAAATCGTTAACGTATCGTCTCTAATTCAAATATCAAACTAAAACCTATAAATACATGTATTTTTGTTAGCTCCTTGACGATATTTCGAATGAAACCAATTACATGAACTTGATGAATCAGATTCATCCATTCCATAGTCAACAATTCTTAATATGCATTCATCGGTATACATTCAAACACAAATTCCAATTATATTATTGCAATAATCAGCTCGTAAAATGTAAGCTGCAAAGCACGCGCGGCTGCTTTTAATCGTTACGAAGAGAGAGAGAGAACCTCGGCCGATAATCCCTAGGACATTATTGTTGTTGTTATAATACTGTAGAATTAAACAGCGGTGTGGTGACTCCTTGGAGACAAACGCTGAAATTCGTATACAAGCGAGAGAGAGAGACTAATTAAACGACTGCGAGTCGTGCACACTCGACTCGCACCGTATACAGGCAGTATTTACATATAAATCATCTAAAAGGGTAGCAAGAGATATACACAACTCGAGAGAGAGTCGACAACGCCCGCAACGCACTCCACTGCTCATAATCTTATCCAAAAGCTCGGGGAGCACAGCAGATCGACGCCCAAGTTCTTGCACAAGTTAGTAGCAGATTTCGGAAATTGTCGATTTTTCATGCAGCACCTTTGCATGTTTTCTAAACTTAAACTCGAATAAGAGGATTTTATCGATACGGACAGGCGTCGAACGAACGGCAATTGCCGCGATCCTTGACTCGAATAAAATTTTATGCATATACCTAGCTACGTAGCATGCATATACGTGCACTCGGCGCTTGGCTGCTACGTACGTTAACGCATATTGTAGTGCGCGGGACAAACCCTTTTAATCAATTAAACATGAATACAGCTTTCGAGGAGAGACAGAATAGGGTAAAGAGCATTGACCACCAACGGCACCGACGGACCTTTTACGCGCCCCTCCTCCCTCGACTAATAATATGCATGATTCATCGGCTTGATGTATACCCGTATTATATCTCTGTAATAATATAAAATGTAATATTATAAAATGGATACATAAAGCTACTCAATATACGCTTTACAATGTGTTTTAAAAAAATATCGAAATATATTTAATCCTCTTACACGCAGACAAGTTATAAATCCGACAAAATGGGAAAATTACAAAAGTATAGGTAACCAAGCGATATCCACCCTTCGCTTGCGGCTATCCCTTGGTGGTAGACGACATTGACACGATCGTTGCCCTGCACGTACCTACGCCTATCAATTTTCAAGTGCGCCAATCGTCATTTCCCAACGCGATTCGTATAAATTTGAGCATTCACAAATGTTGTACGTTATCGAGTGACTAATTAGTCCACTGAATGCATCGAAAAAAGAAAGGCACTCGGTATAATTAGCCAGAAGATAGACGTGAATTGATATCTCGACTTGGTAATTCGTTAACATGGAGCGTCGACGAGCTTGCGCGCATTGTTATCCTTCTTTCTTCAACGTATACTGTCAATTCGTTCGAGCAGAGATCAGCCTATAATGAATTCCCATTTCAATTTGTCTACTTTCGTGCAGAATAATATATATTGAAGAGATGGATATACAAAGGAAATAGTTCTATTATGCGCGTAAAGTCGTAAGACCGTCCCGATCTCGCTTAGGCATGTAGGCTATTTGTTTATTTGTATTGAACCAAAGTATAGGCAATCGCGGATCGTATAGTCACGCGCGCCCAGTCAATCTTTTGAAGTTTTTTTTATTTACTCTTCCTTCCTTTGGGCAAAACTTGAGAGGGATTTCTATCTTTATTCGCTTTGAGAAACTTTACGCATGTATATTGGGCTCTTGGGACAGGCACGCATGGGCTTTTTCTTCGTTTCGCGCCAGTTCCTAGCTCTCGCTCTTGCAGCGCCTTATATATACTTGTACATCCGTGTAAGCTCTCATACGGAGAGTTAAAAAGAAAGCTTATGTGCTGCCGGGTGAAGTACCGAGAGAAAGTTATAATTGGCCATATGTTAGATTGAACAGAATAGAGAGAGAGACCGAAATCGAGAGCGAGAGTGTGAGATGCGTGCAATTCTGAGCTAACCCTCCTGTATACGACAAATGAATGAGAGCCGGCTAGCAGCAGCATCCAAGTAACGCCCCTCTCTTGCTCTCTCTAATCTTTCCAAGCGCGTCTGTTCGATTTCAATTAGTAATTTTATTACGTCTTTCTGGAGCTTTTCATCGTCATCTTTTTGCAGCCAAAGCCGAAGTGAATAATTGAAGGAAAAAGCTCTTATTTTTTTTTCACTTTTGTCCGAGGTAATTAATACGAATTTAGAATTCGATGAGGAAAAAAGATGAGTTTATACCTCGTGAACGTATAAAATCGTATAACGTCGTGTCATGCTCATATTAGCACAAAGCTCCGAGTAAAAGCTCGTGCAAGACAAGAAATTTCGCGTGCCAAACGCGTATAGGCTCGCATTAAGTATGGTCCCAAAGTGTGTACTTTCCACACACGGAGTGCAAATCTCAAGAGTGTAATGTAATACGCGCTAGGCGGCGTAAAGAGGCATATCCTCTCGCAAAATAAAGAAGGCAATCGCTTCTCTTTTCTTTCTCTCCTTCTAGCTCCCTGCGTATATAAAAAAAATAACCGACCCCTCTGCGGTACTAGAATAGAAGCGATTCAATTATATTATATGCCTCGAACCACTGCTACTTTTTCCTCTCCTGCTGCCCCGTCTACTGCGTCTACTTCTACTACTGCTGCGGAGTAGAAATATGGCTATAGGTGACGGTAACCGCGTTAACCCTCTGTTCGCGCACATAAAAGAGATCAAGGAGCTTTTCCGCTTTTGAAAAATAAAATAAGCCCGAGCGCGTATACGAGTATATGCGTTGCAGCCACATGAAAGGGAGGCAATATGCTCAAACTTTTTCCGACTCTATATGGATTTCGTTTGTTTTTTTCTACATATGTGTGCAAAGTACACGTGATGCTATAGTTGTACCTATCATATAACTTCACTCGAACTGACCGTCGAGCAGCATCGAGCTTTTCCAGGATATATTATCTTGCTTATTTCACGTATAATTGCATTACCCCGCGAAATTCGATAAATTTTACATTAAAACATAAATTCAATGCATAACGTGATTTTGATGGACTGCAATATTACAATAAGTGTGAAATCAGGCAGCCTGAGTGCAATTTAATTGAGGGATCATAAATTAACATGATACTTTTTATGATTTTGTTTAAAATTTCGAGTCACCTTATTGCAAATACCTACAGGAGTTTTATACATTGCTACTTCTCTCACACGCACAGGAACTATCTTTTAGAATTATGCTATTTATGGAAAAAATCGTAAAATTTATCAGTTACACGAAGACACAAGTTCATGAAAAATTTTGCAGGGAAATTTTTCTAACCATCCGCCGTATATGACGTTGAAAAATGTGCCAAAAGCCGTTTTCAGAGTGAAGAATATCGATCGCTCGAAAAGTGACAATAAAACTATTAAAAAAACCAGGAGAGAATAGAAGGGAAAAAGGGAACCGAGGCCCGGCGAGAGTGAAAGAGAGAAAGAGAGAACGTGTGCACGAGTGAAGAGAAGGGAAACGTCGATGTGTGTGCGCAAGAGCGTGTAATTAACTTGGAACTCTCGTGGCGGGCGCGCCTTCGAGCTTCGGGCTGCCATATACCTCGGAGCTCTAGCGCACGCGTCTCTGTGTAATTATTTCGATGGAGCTGAAAAGCTTCGCGCAATAAAACAGAAGTAAAAATATTTGCCCCGAAGAGAGAAGAGCACTCCATTGGTGATTTCCGTGTAAAAGAATGTTTGGACGCGCAGCGAGTATAACAAGGCTGCAGCGCGAGTCGCAATACGAACTTGAGCTTCCAGTTCCTTTTTATGCGCTTTTATACGCTCGCTATAAACACATCTGGCTGCTACATTTATCGAATCACTCGGATTAAATATGAATATTGTACAATCATCGAGGCGCAAAGGGTACGGCAGACTCGGGCTAGGATAATTACGACTCGAGTATAAAATTTGACTCTGCTTCGTGTCCCGTTAATTGAAAACTCGAGGCGCGGACCAATGCGCGTTTCCCTCGATTCTTTCTCGTTCTCCGCCGCTAGTATATAAACGTGTACAGTCGCGTATTTCATCCGAGCTTTTTTCGAACTACTTGTTGGACTTGAAGTAATAAAGTATATACAATGGTCTTGAATATAGAAAAGGGGGAGGTGCCCGTACTCGTAGAAAGGCAACAATCACCCTTGACTAAATACGTAACTAAGCTCCTATTAAGTTTGCTTTAACCTATATACATCCTATACTTATTTCCTCGCTAATTGAATTCTTGATTATAATTTTTCTTGCTCGTCCTCATCCGCAGCGGCGTGAATTTTTTTTAATTTGTTTTTCGACTGCTGCTGCCGTCAACGCTACACGGCATGCATTGAATACAATCAAGGAAAAGTCTGTAAACTTATTTATCTTTCACGATGTTATTCGAGCTGCGTGGGTTTTAAAAGTTGATGGATTCTCCCGGCATCGATTATTGCTGCGTGGCGGGCGCGCGGCCTGATTTGAATAAAGGAGCTAGAGTGGCCCGGCGCGCGCGTCGTCACCGCCGTAGCGTATTTAGAGAGATTCGATCGTTATGTATGTTCTAATCGCATATGTACACCCCTTCGGATACATATATAATGGATGGAGATACATGTATAATAGATTTCCCGGTGTGAAGGTCCCTTCCGAATAATCGGGCGAGCGCGCGAGTCGTATTTGCATTTCAGATTTCGTGCACGGCTGCGCTTATACTGCGTGGGTGTCGAGTTGAATAATCACGCAAAAAAAAAACCAACACGCGTATTATATGTATTCGTGCATACACATCCGACCCGTCATTCATCCACGAATATAGGTAGACCGCGGGAGCTTCGAGTACTTGGATCTCGAATGCTATACTGCACGTAGGCGTGTGTGCTCCAATATTCTCGAGGGACGATGATACGCGTGCAGCCTTTGCATCGATGACGACGACGACGACGATGGCTTTCCAACACGCGTTTATGAGCACACGCATACTTACGAACGCTCGTATACCGATGCATTCTCGTCTCGTGCACATGGTCATCGAGTGAAATACTTCGCAACGGATTGGGCAAAACACACGTCTTGCAAAAAGATTTTGCAATTTAACGCTTATCCCTACGCCCGACGGACAGTTACGGCGGAGATTAGTCGAGCAGCTATTATTATTTTCTCTGAACGTATTATATTTGTCCCTCGTGGCGTGTTTAAATGTACGTTTGTACACATTGACAGTGAACTGAACGAAAAGCTCAACTCCCACGTATGCGCGCCCGTGTACAAAGTTTCAGGCTAGATTAACGTCTTGTCTCGCCCGGAGAATGCCTTTAAATTAGTTAGTAACTTTCAACGTACGCTCGGAAAAGCCTAATGAAGTTCTAAGAGCCGACTAAACTGCCGATAGTTTCTCCTCGTTTCTATTATATTTGAATAAATTTGGCTTTTATACTCTGAACTAATATTAACAAAACAAAAGAAAAAACAAACTAATAAGAATCGATAAACATTTGCAATAATGTCAATATCTAATTAGCTTATAAAAAGTATTTATTTACCGTAAACTCGCGCTCAAATTCATACGGCTGATAATTCATATTTGCTTGAATAATTCAGGCATCAACGTATAAAAGTGAAAATGTACCGACGCTACATAATAATGCATATTGTTTTTTTTAAGGTAGCTTTGCCTTTGTGTCACAGCCGTTTCTTTCTCTTCTTCTTTTTTAGCTGTCTGCTTCGTTTTGAGTTCGTAGCCTGTTTTTACGCCAGTATAAACTTACGAAGCGAAGAAAAAAGACAAATACACTTTCGTTGATAATTTATTTACAAAAATAATGACGTAATGAGCGAGTGCAATAGAAACAAATCGACTGGAAAATGATCAGAATATTCGCTCGGCATAGCTGTAACGGATCTTATAATGGATGATTATAGGTGATAAATTATAATTCAACGTATAATTTATTACATACCATTTGATATATTTTTATTGAGTGCCTTGCAGATTTTTAAGCTCATAATATAATTTTTTTTATAAATATGCGTCTGGTTTTTAATTTTAAAGCCTAAAATATATACGTACATATTTCAATATTGTTCAATTTTCTTCCATCTCGTCTGAATAGCTTTTTCGTTCTGTATTATGAGAATAATATGTATTAATGTAAAGCGATAGCCAGTATCGCCGACTATCCACTATCATAAAAATATGCACCTTCATCAACCAATGTCATTTTTTATTAATTCATTCGATTAAAATTAAATTACAGGCTGAATTATCGTTTTCTTCTACAAAACAGGTGTTTAATAAATAACCATGCGTTTTAATAAATTTAACATAAATTTTGCAATGCCTTTATTTAAAATAATAGCAATTGGCGCGAAACAGAGATAATATTAATTCTAAAATGCTATTTTTTGCACGATTTTAGCTTGCATCACACACTAGATCGAAATATTTCTTCACTTATAATACAATATCTTTTCATGTAACAAAGTTTTTCCAACCTGTCAACATCATCTCAATTACACGAGAAAAAAAGGATTCTCTTATTATTATTCTACTAAATTGATCGTATAAACAATAGTTAATTGATTAAAATTCATTCATTCGTTGCATTCTATTTTATACAATCTCGCTTAGTAGTCTCTGCGAAAACTGAGTGATAAAAACAGTAAAATCACTGTGACTAGTGAGCGCGTACCCAAAAAAAATTAAATAAAAAATTTCTAACTGGTATACATCGAAGTAACACATTTTTCTCTTGGTTTTCCTTCTAAAAAATATCATTGCTGTATTATAAATTTAATTTTTTTCAGGCTAAACGTTCATCAAAAGATTTTAACGTACATTATTAATTGTATTCTTAATAAAGAAACAAAATACCTAAGTATAAAAAGAGTCTTTGACAAAATCGTAAACACAACAATTTACAATGTTCTTTCCTTATAAAAAGATAAAAGTTTAAAATTGCAACTATTTATATGAGACAAAAAAATGCTTAGTCCTAAATAAACCATAGAAAGACAAACAGTTAAGAGAAAAATCAATCGTAACGGATCATCATAACGTGTCTGAAATATAATATATTTAATTTACCGTTACAATAGAACTCCATAAGAAATCTTGAAATAAATTTTTTCTGCTTTTAGAAGTAGAGATTACTCATGCTTGACTGGTACCATTATATTTTAACAAAAATTAAGCTAATGTAAATTTTTTAGGCGCGATTTTCTTAAATTTTTTTTTATCACACACATATGTGCATTTATTTACATACAAAGATAATCCAATACTAAATTAGTCTTTTAGTATTAAATATGTTGTTAATGTTAATTTTCTCATTGTGATAAAATGTCTAATAAACCATGAATTAGTAGTTGCATCGAATGATCTTTTCACTTAATTGAGTGTGCATATAATTCATGTAGTACTTTTACACCGACATACATTTATTATTACTTCACTAATGTATAATCATTAATTAACACTATTTTCAGTGTGGGCATCATCAACAATGTTCATACACATTTTTACAGAGTGTTGGAGCAATTGAAGTCTACATAGAAAAATTGACTGGCTAATCCGTGTATTAATCACATAGTTCACGTCTATGCCCGTTTAGCTAGTTATTTCCTCTCTTCAATTGTCAACTTGTCGCATCCATTTATGTATTTACACAGTACTCTATAAAGTTAATTTTCCAACAAAAGCACATTCGCAATGAGAACTTTTAATAATTATAACATTTAGGTGGTTACGACAATATTGCACCTCGACCAGAGATAGCATATAACCATTGATAGAGAATTATATGCTAATCTCTTGCTCAGAATCGTCGAAATTCAAATTGAAGTTTATGGATCAACTTCAGCAGCTTCATTTTTTAATTCCATCCCTTTTTTCTGATCTAGATTTTCATCATTGTAACAGAAAATCAGTCTAGTTTAGGATAACAGATCTGAAAATAAATAATTATAAAAACTATTAGCCATTACCATTATAATTCAACATTTTATTAAAGAAATCGCAACACCTACCCGGTAACTGATTATCTTGTTGTTTGCTCACAAATGGATCTTGATGAAAAGAATTTGTGTTAGCTATACCGAAACTAGGAGTAAATTCCATTGCTGCTGGGTTTAAGTTGGAATTCAAATTGTCCTCGTTAGTCATTAGCAAAATTTGATTGCTTGTGTTGTTACTATTATTGGTATCACTCAGCATGTCAAATTCCGACAAGTCAAGCAGATTATTCGTCACATTGTTCTGCTTACTGCAAATGGAAAAGGCCCAAACCCAAAAATATTATATAATAAAATATGAATGATTAATAAAGGTATATGTATAGCTACTAGGTAATAGGTTAAGAATACTTCTGAAGGAAAAAAAAATGAAAAAATAAATAAAGAAGGTTGTAATTATAATGCTCCGTAAAAACACAGAATTAAATAAAATAAAAAATTGTAAACACACAGAAATGTCTCATAAATATTTGTTTAAAATAGATTAAACAAAAAGTTCTTGCTTATTATAAAAACTTAATACTCTACTTAATTATAAATGTATAAATTGATTCAATCTAGTCTAATACTAAAAGTTTTTTTTCATTATTTCTATTGAGTATTAAAGTCAGTAAATTTATACATGTATCACAGATTTTTATCAATTCTAAAAGTTTGTGATTTAAACTTTCATTAATTTTTTTTATAGTACACGGCAAAAGTAGACATCAAGTTGACATGAAAGTATAATAGTAATATTTTAAAACTACTTTAAAATAAATTTGATTATCTAGACGGTTTCAGTTTTCTCACTTTTTTTGAAAAAAAATTGTTTAACATAAAATATAGAGAAATTAAAGATGTGTAAACAATAATTAGTAATTACATGCATGAAGGTGTACATAACACTATTAATGATAACAAATGAAAAATGATCAAATATTTAAAAGCGTGCATGAAGATAAAGGATATTCAATACATTTTTCAATGTTCACCGTCAAAACGATTAAGATAGTTTGAGGTTTTTTTAGGGCTTGAATAAGAGCTCATTGAGTAACATTTTGTACGTTTCAGTGAATTTATTAGTTTTTTATTAAGCTCTTGAAAATTTAAATGAAGTTATAATAAACCAATCCAAAGACGATTCAATTAATTTATACTATTGATCTTTTACTTTACATTATTTACATATTTTTATTATAATTCTTTATATAACCACGCACGACATTTTCTTTTTTTTTGAGTTATAAATTCGTTACTTGCTGCTCACCTGGAGGTTATTTCAATGCCGTGAAGGCTAACTGATAATTTAGCATAATTCAGATTATTATGTGCAACGAGTCCCTTGCGAGCATTAGACAAACCATTTCATATTCCTAATTTTTAAGGGACAATACCAGTTACCCCGCAACTTTATCTTTTAAATTCAAAAAATCGTTTTCTTTCATAAGAAATGGCGTATCTGTAGGTTTCATATAAAAGTGCTGTACGAAGCATTTCATGGAATAGTTTTAACACAAAAAATCACAAGCTTACAATATTGTTATAGTATCTAACAGTTGTAATGTAAAATACAACTGCCCCTGCTTTTTGATATTACTATTTATTAAGAAGAAAATTAGTTTTGCCTGATCAAACATCGTCAATGTCAAAAGATGAATCAATTCCATTAGATAGTGATGTTATTCATTTGATTATGTGTTCGACATTCTTGAAACAATACGATTTTTTAGTGCTCAATATTTTTTTCGGATACAATCTAGGCATATACATGAATGTGATTAATGTACAATTGCAATATACAGTTAATTTGGTTAGTGTTAGTTGCATTATTAATTAATTTAATGGCGGCAGTATAATCAAAAATATATATATTATTACTGAGTATTGATAGTTCTTATGCTTGTTTATAATCGTTGCTATTATCATTCATTTATAAAATAGTCAACTTTAATGGCTACTTTTGCAATGTACAGCAAATATGAAATAAAATTTCATTTGTTTCTAATACTCACTATCTTTGTATCATCTACTACAATCGCAGATAAAAAAATCTAATTTACCGAATATAAATAACAAGTGATAAAAATCGATCGATTTTTCAGTTCCTGCGATTACATTATAATCTATGGTATTCGCACACATTTATTGGACTACCTATATTAAAATTGAGCTGATTTTTTATAAAAAAAATTAAAACTTACGTCTGACTTTTGATAATGAAAGCATGATTTCAAATTTTTAATATTTTTAGCATTACACGGATCAATAGTAGTATAAGCAAATACAATCTGCAACAGCGCTTTTGATCATGTAAAATTTTTGTATATGCTTTTATTAGCATACTAAACACTTGATTATTTAACTAGTTTTTTGGGTGGAATATCGTGACATTTGTTAACGATATTTGAATAATCTATAAAAAAGATATTGTACATTTATCTTTTCACGTGTCTTGCATTTGTGAAAGTTTATTATACAGAAAAATTTTAAAACTTGACGAAGTTTAAACAAAATTTTGATTATTCTTTTTCATTAATGTCTATACATAGAATAATCAATAACCACATTGTACAATTAAATGAACCACTTGGTAGCAAATATTATAACAAACATATTATGGTTCTTTTCTTAAGCTAAACATACTAAAAAGAAACAAAAGTCCTCACAAACACTTTCACAATTCATATAGTAATGTCTAACAATATTCAACATTTTTAAAAATTCGCACATTCAATTATTCTTATTGAACGCGTCGGAGTTACGTTTTCGTTTTCTATATTTTGCACGAAAAAGTACAAATATCTATATTATTATCATAATTTTCCAACGCGCAGCACCAGACACCATTATTTGTTTTATATTTACAATTTGAGTGAGACCAGAACTTGATTGTAAATTTTAGATTATTACTTATACGTGTTCAGTCTCTCTCGGATTTTACTATAATACTACAAATGCATTGGCTTGAAAATAAGTGTAAAATATTCTTCAAATTTATGCTTATTTTTATAACTGCAACAAATTGAAAAATGCATTTAAAATTGAAAAATGTCGTCAAGAAAATGCAATACAAAAGGGACTACAAATTTTGACCTAGTCTCACTCAAAATGCGGTGCGTTTCGTGTAAATATAGTTTAATTTTTTAGCACATAAACGCGTATGAATAATACGGATTCAATTTTTACTAGCATAAAATAAATATTCACACACGCACTCTGTCATTTTCTGAGATGTACTTACACAGTAGCGTTGTCGAGGGAAATTTTTGGTTGAGTTGAGTCGATGCCATTTCCGTGGTGTCCGTTCAACTCCTGGCCATTGTCGACGTTGTCTAGCAGGTTTTGAGTGGGTTTAATTGTCATAGTATTAATTGTAGTTTCACTGGTATTGTTGCTGTCAATACCATTAGAAGCCACATGTGTGCCGTTGCTTATACTCTTTTGACTTGATTCGTCGGAGGAAGAATTATTATCAGTCGCCGTACTTATTGAGGAGTTTTTTTTCTCGTCAGTGATAAATTGTTGAGTTGCCTCAGATATGAGACTAGCTGTCATAAGATCTGGGCTCGTTTTATTATCCTCCTGACCTGGATTTGGTTTCATCTCTTCATTTGGGCTTGTTTCTTTTGACTTTTCACCGTCATTGCCATCATACTTTAAAGACAAATTAATGGTTAAACGAATTTGTAAAAATAAGAATTTTATATGATTTGATATTTAATTGATAATTTTACTTTATTTGATGAATTTGGTTGATTCTTAGCTCGAGTTCTTGACATAATGGCTTCGACGCGTTTTCGCCTGGCAATTCTTTCCTCCTCCTCTTTTTTGAGTTTTTCAACCATTTCAAGTCGTTGTCTATAAAAATAAATATTATTAATTTCATAATAAATAATAGCTTTTATTTTAAAAATATAACCTCAACGAATAAAATTGTAGCAAAATTGGTTTGAAAAAAAAGTTATTAGGTCAAAATAAGCCAGTTAAATTATCACTTCAATCCTTACTTTTCTGCCTCTTCCCGAGCTTTTCGTTCGGCTTCCTCTTTCTCAGCCTTGAGGCGAGCCTCTTCCTCCCGACGTTTCCGATCCTCTTCTTCGCGACGCTTAGCCTCTTCGATGGCTTGTTGTAATCTCTGTTCCTCGGCCTTACGTGCCTCTTCAGCTAAACGCAATGTTTCCTCTTCCAAGCGGCGCTGTTCTTCCTCCTCGGCACGCTGTCTTTCAGCCTCTAGCCTAGCTTCTTCTTCCTGCAATTTTTCAAATCAAAATTTATTGTCTTTATACTTGTCAACAGTTCGAGGATTGTATCAAAATTATAATACGTACAAGTCGCAATCTTTCCAGTTCAGCTTCTCTTTCAGCCTGCTCACGGGCCAATCGGCGACGTTCTGCAAGAGCAGCTTTAGCTTCTTCCTCGGTGGTGATTCTGATCTTTTGAATCATCGATGCTAAAATAGATTAAAATTTAATCATAAAATTTGAATTTGATGAAAGCAATCTAGTGTACGAAACAAGTATATAATTTAACTAACCACTCATATCACAATGTTCATCAATATCGCCTTCCATCGTTGTATCGGCTTCAAAATTTTTCTCTTTTTCTGCAACTGGCTCAACGTCAATTAAATTTTCCTCTTTTTGTTCCTGTTTAGATGATTCATCTTTTGATAGATCGCCAATCAAATTTTCATCTGATTTCGCTGCAACTTCAGCAGACTTTTCTACGGTAACTTCGGGTTCCTTTTGCTCTTCAAGTACATCCTCATTTTTTGGTTTGGAAACCGTTTCCTGGACGATTGGAGGTTGTTCCACTGCTGGACTCTGAAGAGGCGTAGCTTTTGGCGTAGCTCGTGGCGAAGCTCTAACGCTACGTGACATGACTGATGATTTTCTGTCAGCTGATTTAGAAGCTGATGAGGGTGGTGTGACTGTGGACACTGGAGTGGTCGGCTTCTTCTGCAAAGCGTGTACTTTTGGTAGAGGGGGTTTTGAGTCCTTCAGTTGCTTCAATTCACTTGGAGAATCTAAAATTAATTTTTTTTTATAAAATTTCATTTCTTGAAATTGTGAAAATGAATGATTTGTGAGTTTAAATGTCGGAACATAGATGATTTTGGATTTATGTAATTTTTGATAAAAAGTTATCGAAAGTATACATTTCTTTTGGTTAAATACCTTTTTCTGCCGTTTTTTAAAGATTCTAAATATTTTACAATTTCTATTACCAATAGATAATTTGTAAGCGACATACTGGATTGGAAAATTAAATAAAAATATATACGAGCATAAAAACAAACATTTAAAATATATTATATAATATAGTATATAAGCTTTGACCCAAATTATTTTTTAATTATATACACATTTACATGTAACAAAGAAATACTGAAAAATTTACCATAACAAATGTAATACTCATTCAAAAATAGCTTTCTCAATATTTTGAAGCGTAAAATGCATATGTTTCTGTTGTGATTTTTCGTGACATTTTTGTGCCACCTCAACCGAAAGTGGCAATTTTCAAGCTTGTGTCCAAAATAAAATTGCCCCTAATTGCTCCGAAGTTCATGAAAATGCTGTACGTATGAAGGAGAGTCAAGAAAAAAAAAGAAAAAATAGTTTGGCTTCGCCTCAGTTGACAATTTACATGAGATTTTAGTCATTTTTTATTTGACTTTCCCAGCTACGTAACATAATCGAGTATGCGTATGCATGTGTGTGGATGTGTATGATATAAAAGTGGGAGTGCATGCTCACAGCAGCTGACGCTCATGCCAGTGCCGGCGATCGAGGCAGGTCGCGGTCGGCGCGCCGAACCGGTCGTGCGTGGGCGCAAATTGACGCTACTACCACCGGTGGCACCGCTGTTCTGCTGACTCAGGGCACTGGGCGGACGCGACGATGGGCTGTTCGGTGTCACCTCACCGCTTCGCAAACCTATGATCAAGAATTCAAAACAATGGCCCATGGTATTCCAAGAAGTGCTGAACTTTATAATGTATATTACAATACTCTACTTATTTCTTGTATTTTTGCGCAAAAAATATTTTGAGCTTGCTTTCTTTGTTGCTGAATTTTAATTTTTATTTAAACTTCGCAAGCTCGAAAAGCTCTTATTTTCATTATTTATTATAGATATTTCATGTTAATTCGTACAAAAGTATATTGGTGCTGTATAATACATATGTTATTCATAATTTATTAATTATAAGTTAGTGAAATTTTCATTTTCATATTAATCAAATATATATAGAAAATATAAACTGGCTACTCTGAACTACTTGTAAATGGCATGTACTCGGGATGACATGGTATATGCAAATTAAATGCAGCGAAAATGAGTATTAATTATGCGACAAAAAATTAGTACAAATATTATGTTGTTGCTAGGGCAGCTCCACCACCAGCAGCTGAAATTTTCGCGAAAAATGCTTGATAAAAATGAAAAACAAAAATTCATGCAAAACAAAACGAAATTTGATGTTGTTTTTTTTAAAAAGGAATTATTTTCGTTATTCAAAATACAGAAACGTGTGCACTTGAAAATTCGTCGATACAGTAAAACGGTGTTAGTTTTAAGGTCACAGAAAAACATAATCTTCATAATTTTTTATTGTTGTATTAATTTAGGAAAATATACGGCTTACCGAGCAGTTGAGTTAACCGTCACCTGTGGTTTCCAAAAAGCTGGCTTGATTTGTGACTTACATTTTTAAGAGATTATTGAATTTTTTTATGAAGCTTTTATGTAAATCAATCATTAAATACAGCAAAAGAAAATGCACGCGTATTTTAGAGTTTTCATATTTTAGAAACTTGTCATTAAGTTATACATACAGAACATATATGAAGAATATTAGTAAGATGAAATGGACAGTAACTGAGGAGTAATTCACGTACATGTACACAATTGATTCACATAAAATGTTCGGCTCAACAGTTACATGCATTATAACGTAGATACGTATGTGCTCCCTGCGCGTTATTATCATTAAAAATCGGAAATTTTTTTTACAAAAAAAAACAGTTACAAAAATTGAAAAAAAGTTTCAAATGCTTGCAAAATATTGAAAAATGTTAATAGTCGCTGATTCGGCAGTGGAAATGTTAGTTTTATTTAGGATAATTACATCTACTTCTGTTTATAATTACCAAGATACACAGTGATTTCCAAAGATTTACGAATACTTTATACAATGAATCAAAGATTGAAATAATGGTCATAAAATAATAATTAAAAAATTTTATTTTTCTTAATATCTGAATGATTTTGTAATATTTTTTTCGTTAGACTATGCAAATACGGAAACAAGTAGTATGCATTTTGTAGATTGTATACAAGAGGGGGGCAGCACAGTGACGCAATAGAAGGAAGACAAAGGCGGGCGACAGTGCGTGCGACGGATGGAAGGAATGCAGAGCCTTACCTGTTGCCTGTTGAATTTGATGTTCGCGAGCCTTGCGTCTCAATCTCTCGGCCCGAGTGGGCCTGGGAGTCGTGACGAAGTTATGATGATGATTAGCTGCAGTTAGCGCGGGCGCGTCCAGCAACAGATTGTTATTGTGCTGTTGGTGATGGTGATGCTGCCCGGAGCCAGGCAGCGTACCCATGCTACGCGAGTTATTATCGTTACGTTTTAATAGGCCGGTCACCGGTGCCGAGCGTCTAACTGCAGAATTGCTAGTAGTAGTAGTAGAGGTAGCCAGATGCGACATGCTGCGGCTCATGCTCGAAGCGGCCAAACTGCTGCCGCCGCCGCTGGCCGCGTGCTCGAGCAGGCTGGCCGCAGCCGCGGCGGCAGTGGTAATGCGTCGACGTGGCTGTGCCAGTTGGTCGAGCCTAGACATTGAATACGTCCTACCTGGACCTGCGCTGCTGCCCCGTAGACCACCGGCGGACGACGGCGACGATTTGGCCAGGCTGGATGAGCGACCGCTCGATGTGGGCGTCAATAACTGCTGCTGGGGGTCGCGCGGCGAGGGCAACGTCGGTACCAGATCCGTGCGGCGACGATTCGCGAAACGCGTCGCGCAACCCGCTGCTGGGATCCCGTCGTTATCGTCACCTGCTTTACAAGGGACACAAAACACCATCTCTGATCAGAAATACTGGTCTTGCTCGTCGGAGGCTCATTCAGCTCGTGCTTGAATGACGCGCGCGCCCTTGGACGTAACTGCTTCGCTGTTAGTGCGCGTGTGAGCTTTTTCGCGCGTTTTCGTTGTACAATGATATTATTATTTTTTTTTTGTTTGTTTGCATTCAGTGTAAACTACAAATACAATGCATTTTATTTTATTTGAGCGAGTCATTTCACTCACAATGTGGACATTCCTGTAGCAACTGATTGTGTCTCAAGAATTTGCAATTCATCTAAAGAATTTGCAGTTTGATGCGATAGATTTATACGCTATGCATGCATTACAAATTATTGACAACTACTAATTTGAACTACTTTTTAAAATATAATGCATATTCTAAAACATAAATAAGCGTCGTTTTATTTATTAGCCACACTTCTTTACAGCGCGTTAATACTTATCTTCGAACTTGTTAAATCAATTTTTTAAGAATATAATTTTATTAGATTTTAATAGAACACTAGGTGAATTAGCTTGCTACATGTTAATATGCGATGAGTGACTGAAAATTGTCAATCATATTGTTTAATGTTCAAGAAAATATTGAATTCTACTTGTGTCGAATAAATGTGTAGATCTAAAAAAATAATATGAACAAGACAGAGACGAAAAAGACAGAGATAGATGTATAGAGATAGAAAAAAAATTATTATTAGCAAATAAAGAAAATCTAAGAAGCTTTGACAATAAATTTGACGACAAAAAATAATGTGATATCGATAAAATAAAAATTTGACGAAGACACTGTTACAAAATGGAAGATATTGCCAACGTCAATTTTAACGATACAAGTTGAAAGCAAAAAAGGAGAGTTTCATGCTGCCTTTCATATCAGAAGGTATTTTCGGGCACTGGTTTGAAAAAAATTGTCTTTCGAAAATTTAAATCAAGCTCAATGAAATTATAAATAACCAAATAATAGAGAGAAAAATATAAGTGATTCTCTAAGTACGATACATAACTAAAGTAAGAAACAATACACATGAAATATAGACTTTGAGAATTTGAAACTTTTAATAAAAATATTTATAGAAGAAAAGAAATAATAGAAGTGAAAAATAGCAAACTGAAAAGATAATCAGATTGTTCAAGTGAGTAAAACACACGCACACGCACAAAACTCACAGATCACGATGGAAAAAACAATACAAAGTATAGAGTATACAAAATAAGCAAAAATTGGCTTGATTGCTAAAATATTCAAGATATTGCTTGTTCATTTTTTTCTTGCTTATGGCAATGGAAAACTCACCACGCAATGACATAGGACGTCTCGGTTGATCGTCAAACCTCGACGATGACGACGGATTATCATCGTAAACAGAGAAGAAGTCGGCAGCGGTAGTAGGGGTCAAAGCGAGACTGGCTCGTTTGTTAGTTTTATAATGAGGCGTGATAGATTCGTTCACGCTATCGTTCCAATTGAACACCTCGTACATGGACGAGGACATTCGCATATCTGTAAAAACAGGTCCATGTGCACGCACATTCATACCGTTTTGATCTTTTCTTTTTGTAATAGATTTTGTTGAAAGATTTCGTGAAAAATGTTCAGTTAATTTTAATTTTATTACAGAATTTTATTATAAATTTAAGGACTTGTAAAAAACCTGAATTACTCGAAAGCCAATGACGAACTGCAAAATAAATAAGAAGTAACGTGACTACCGTGTCTTTATTATTACCGTATACATACGTTTTGCACAAGTGCTTTCCAAACCAAAAGAAGACAAGTGATTATTCAAGTAAATATTTGACAAGAAAACCTACGAACCTTAGATATCGGTAATTTTTCGTAAGATAGACCAAGACACGAAATACAAAAAAATTAAGAGTATAAATAAACCAACATGGAAAATATTTGCAATAAAGAAGTTTACAATTATGAGTGCCATCACCACAGAATTAAAACCCAAGAAGAGCAGAAAATTTGATCGAGTGCTAGTTCTTTGCGCAAAAAAGATTTATTGAAAGGTATCCAATGTGAAAAAAAAATCGTGTCGATGATTTGGTTATCATTGTTTTCCATGGTATATGATTGCAGCTGATAAATTTGATTAAATTTTTGCAATATTTTTCATACGTTACTTTATGACTTTTATTGCTTTAATATGTATAAATCTAACTACGAAACGAGCAATAATTAAAATTTAGCAGACTCCACATAGTCGAACGAAAAATACACTTCAATAGCTGATTTCTTGACTACAAATGAAAAAAAAACTTGCTTCAAGACGAAGAGAAAATAAACGTTCATAAACTAATGTGAATAATGAGAAATATGCGTTAAAATGCAATTGCTCCCGAACTTGGAAGCTATGAATTGTAAACATAAATTTTGAATAAAATAATGCTGTGTTACTCACATTGGTAGAAGTAATCGACACAGGAGCTTCAGTACTTTTATCATTTTATATATTTGTATGTTTAAAACGACAATTAAGAACAGCAACAATGGCAAATGGGGTAACAAAAAAATAATCAGCCAGAGAGCACAGTGATTTGGTTTTAATGAAAAGATAATATCTGTATATATGCGGCGCGTAGCTCATAAATGAGTTATACGCCCGGAAAGGGGGCCACTAGACATAATACTCACGTTATCAGGAGAACCCATATTTCTTGCGGCGGTAAACAAAAGACGGGGAGCAACAAGGGGGGCAGGGGAAGGTCGAAACAGAAAAAAAATATGTACGGATGAAAGCTCACCAGGTTTCCTGTCGAGGCCACCGGCCGAAGTCGCCCGCTTCTTGCTACCACCGTCCAACTCCCTCTCCGACGATCTTCTCGTCAGCGTAGAGCCATGATTACTGGCCTGGTGATGATGGCTCTGCGCCGCGGGCGACGAGCCGACGGCCGAGTAGGACGAGGTCATGACGTTGGTAGTAGAGGTGGCGCGTCTCGTGGCCCAGTAGCTGCTGCTGGCGGCGGCTGCGGCGCTGCCACCGGTGTCTGCTGGCTCGAGCATACGAGGCGTCGAGCTGCCGAACGCGAACACGATCTGCGAGCGCTCGTTCTTGCGCTTCGCCTCGATGCGAGCCTCGCGCTCCTGATTTTTCCGTATTATAGCCTCGCGACGCTCGCGCTCCGCTTCCCAGAGCTGGCGTTTTCGCTCCTCCACTTGACTTCGCCTGAAACGTGCAAACATTCATTTCAGCGTCGCTCGTCTTGAGCGTGTTTTGCGACGGTCTGATGGGTAATAAGAGAGAAACCTTGCGGGAACGGTGTTACTTCACGATGCTTGTATTATGTAGGGCTTCTTTCGAAGTCTACTTCAAGCGACATTCGAAAAAAAAAAGAAAAAAAGAAAACGGTTATAATATAGGGTGCACGTGTATTATGCGCATACCTGTCGGAATCGCGAGATCTGAGTTCTTCGATGCGCCGTCGTCGCTCCTCGTCTCGCTGCTCGCGAAAGCGCTGAGCTGCCAAGGCCTGTTGGCGAATTTCCTCGAGCTTGCGTTGGCGTTCCTCTTGCTGACGCTCGCGCACCAGCTTCGCTCTGTCGATGTCCTTGGGTAGACCACCCGACGCAGTGCCGACATTGTTGCCGCTGGACTCTCGGCCTAAATTTTCACACGCAACTTATTGAAATATACTTTTAAACTTCATTCTAGCCAAAAATGTCATATAACGGGGAGTTTAAAATTAACTTAACGATTTTTGCTTTGCTGCGCTTTAGTTTGTGATATTTTGTCTTATACAATAGAAATATGTTTCGAGTATTGATGCAAAAAAATTATTTGATTGGCGAAATTTAAATATTTCTTGACTTGTTAACAGCGAGTCTCAATACTAGTTCAAGTTTTTAGTGAATGCATCAATCCAGCACTCAAAGTATGATAATGAAGGAATGACATTATAAATTTTAAAATCGAAATGATAATTGAAGTTTA
Source organism: Trichogramma pretiosum (assembly GCF_000599845.2). Classification (NCBI taxonomy): domain Eukaryota; kingdom Metazoa; phylum Arthropoda; class Insecta; order Hymenoptera; family Trichogrammatidae; genus Trichogramma; species Trichogramma pretiosum. The sequence continues at coordinate 97,620 of NW_019640932.1, read as the reverse complement.
AGTGAAAAAGATGTATCGTATGTTCACCTTGATGTTCGTATGGATGATCGCCATCGAGAGAATCCGCATCGAACTGACTACTGCGGCTACGCCTTAAATCTGCCGAATAACACATCACAAATCAAACTGATATTCCGAATTTCAAATCCAATCGTAAATCATTTTTCAAAACTTTTTGAGCTTCAATGGGAGCCCACTACGTGTTTATTGACGCATGCATGTTCGTCGTTCGTATGTGTGTGTGTGTGTGTACGTGAAAATCTTGTTCAACAAACGCACGTGCACACACATCGATTTACCAGGAAATTTCCCTTTGATTTATAGTCTCGCGAACAGCCTATACACATGCATCGCGAGAAAATGATCGCATGCATGCTCGTATGCATTGAATAGTGATATGCATTTTTTGAGACATTTCAAGTAAATATGATGAACTTGAACATTGAACATGCTATGAAATTAACATAATAATGAAAACGATAAACATTCAATATAAGATGGAAAAACCAAAAATTGGAAGGAAACAATGCAGGTTCATAAAATAAAAGCAAACACACACAAAAATAAAGAAGAAACATTCTAATGAATAAAATAGCGAAATAATCAGAGAACGAAAACACACCCTCGTAAATTTCTAATTCAGTTGTCTTCGTTATTGCGTTGAAGGGTTCTCGCATTCACACAGGAGTGGCTCGTTTCAGTAGTACAAGTCGGTATCCGGTCAGTCGGCGTGCACACATACGTATAGTCGCAAAAAGCGTACGCTCCGAGATTTCAATTTTAAATCTGTCATTTCAACTATTTCGCGCTGCGGGAGCAGGAAATGAAAAATTAGTCGTCGAACGCGTAATCGATTCATTTCAAAACGATTGCTTCGTTAAAATATTACGCGGCTGTTAAGGTCGCTTGAGTTTAAAGTTTATTAATTTCGAAACACGATTAAGCTGATAGTCCGGACAGGTATTTCGAGGCGAACGTTTTTAAAAAAATAGGAGCAAAACAAAAACAAAAGTGTGAATTCAACTGTAAAACGGCGTGCATTTTTTACCTGAATTTTCATTCGGATCATCGCCAGAACCGATGTTCGCGAACCAATGCATAGTTTGCTCTAGACAAAAATAAACAGTGAACGAGATATGAAAAAGTGGTTCATGACATGAGAATGTTTTACAAATAAAAAAAAGAAATATAAAATAAAAAATACGTCGTTAGTTTTCAAAATCGCCAATTAGTCAGTTAGCGAAGCGAACATATTGAATGAAAAAATGAAATAACACGAGCGAGGAACTACGAAAAGTCGTTAGTAGAAATAAAAACACAATATCGTGTTAGTTTATTTATGTAAAATCACGTGTACAGTGCACATCAGTCGTTATGATTCGGAAAATACTACAAATTAAATTGTGCATTGTCGGGGTCAGTAGCTCTCGCATTCGTGCGCGTGTTAACGTCTATCGCAATTTGCACGCGAATAGGGCATAATTCGCATAATATGCATAAGTCATATTACCATTGCCAGTGTATAAATGCATTTAAAATTACGCATTATTATCGTTGAGAGAAATAAATTTAATGGCAGAACTATATCGATTACGACGCTATAGAGGCACGAGCTCGTTGTACTGCGCCAGTTCGAGGACAGTAGTTTCTATAATATGCGTACGGTAAATTTTGATGTTAACGCGCAAGAACTGAGTGCGCCAGGCTTTGTTGGTGACAGCTTAATGCCACTTGATGAGATACAGACTGCGCGTGCAGGTAGTTTACGATCTATATGTCGCAGCAGCTATGGTACATGTAGAATTTTCAAGTAGTGTAGCTCGGCGGCAGTTATCAGCCGATGCAACTCGAGGGCCAGCAATTTCATTACGTTACCGTGAATAATATGATTTTCGAGCAAATTAAAATTTTTACTTAGGTCAGCACTAGAAGCGTGGCAATATAAAGGCCGACTTAGCTTTCGCTCGAGCAGTGGCGGTAAAGCGTTCGTCCGGTGCGAGCATTTAATTCGCGCAGCAAAGCATTGCGAACTCGAAGAAGAAGCTCCATTGCCGAGATCTGGGTCACAGCTCTTCGTGTGCATGTATGCACTCATACACACCGAGCACGTGTATATATTCACGGAGGAAGGAAGGAAGGAAGGAAGAAGTGGCGTATATACGAGAAACGTCTGTGCGTCTTGATTTGTGCCCAGTAACGCATCCATCTAACCATCATCTCGTTAAAATATTATTACTCTTCGTGTGAAATCTCGTCGCGTTTGTAATAATTTTTATTTCCTCGGTATAATCAACAAATTTTCATTAGGCAGGTAAAAGTGTTCAAGTGAAATAAACGTCTGTTAATAGTTGAATTTTTGAAACCTGATTTTTTATCGGAAGATTTTATCGGAAATCAAAAGTCAAAGTTTAAAAAAATACTGAAGCTAGGACAAAATTATAATTTTCAACGCGTTTTGCGGGATTTCCAATGAATCTTTTTTCAAAAAACTACAAGTTTTCGCAAAAATTCAACGATTTAACAGTCTTCAAAGAAAAAAAAATCATTTATCAATACCTTCAAATGCAAAACGTATAAGTACAGCGATGCACACATCGAAAAAAGACAGAAATACAGTAAACATGTATTGTCAATATAAATCTCATGTCGCCTTCGTCGTTATCGGCTTATAGAATGTCGTATATTGTGCGACTATCGTATAGAACATCTTCTTTTTCCACGCTACATATAATGGATCCGATACATGTATAAAGGAAAAACGATGTACGTACTCTACACACGTATAATACGTTTCATCGATTGAGCTTATTTATCATGGTGCTATGGAACTTGTTGAAAAAGTTGCCGACGATATTCCGCACGCAATATATCCGAGATAGTTGTATAGGTATACGATTGCCAAGAAAACGAAACAAAACGTCTAATTTCGAATGACAATGCGGAAAATCGTTTCAAGCACGACTGAATTTAAAAAAAGACTCCTTCAAGAGATTAGTATGCCACTAGGAGTTTCTCGAAAAAAAGAAGGTAGGCGTCAGCTCTGCACCGTTGTAAAAAATCACGATCGCATGACGTAACATGTTTCAGATAATTTTCCTAGTTTGAAATTTTTTTCATCTTTACGGTTTTGATCTTTGCTTTTCGACAAGTACCGTGACGTTTATACGGACAGGTTAATGATAGTTATCAAACGAAAACGTAAATCAAAGCAAAAAAATACCAGTTAAGGAGACGACGTAACCAGAGTGTAAATTAAAAATTTTCTGCACATTTTCTCATTTTCACTGAATACTTTTTTTTAACGTTGTGGAGAAACGTTGTTTTTACGTTTGTTTTTTGGGCTTCCCCGAAGCTTTTTGAAGAAATATATGCTGTAGAAAATATAATAAACACTTTTGAAAACGTTAATTTTCATGCTCGCTGCGTCGTCTCTTAAAGCCAGAAAAACATGCATATTAAATGTTAAAATGGTTTTCGATGCAAGGCATGCGTGAATAATGTACTTTTATATGAGATTCGTTCATTGGAATAAAAAAATTTGAATCATTTTTAGTGTATTTGAAAAGCTAACAATCATTGTACACATTCACTACATAAACTCCATACTCCAAAGTCCTTACCTTTCGGCAGAGAGTGACGGTTGTGTGTTGAGCTACTTTTTTGGCTATTTGTATCAGGTGCGGCACCGGCTGTCGTTGCATGAAACAAACAAAAAAGTGGAATTCATTAATCAACTGCTACCGAGTAAACATTTGTTCATTTGCAACGCACTTTAGAGTATATTAATATTTTCTAACGAAAAAGCAATTTGCCGTTTTTATTATAAAATGCTGAAATAGCGCTGAAACCGTTTATAACTTTACTGGAAGCATATTACTATATTACTATATTATACTCATATATAGACGATCCATTAATGATATTATGTGGTAATCTAAGTCTACATGTCATTAATTTTCATTCTGAAAATTAGATTACTGAAATTTCAATCGCTACCTTTTGCATCTATAATCAAAATTTTGAGGAATTAAACCCCCAAGTAAATAGAAGCAAGTTACACACTTAATGAAGTAGGTAACAAACGTTGCATAATAGGCAATGTCACCAATAGTCGCCGCAGCGCGAGATGAATGGGCGAAGCTCGAAAGATACAGCCCCCGGCCGACAGTTGATACTCGCGGGCGCTTATCTGTCGGTTTCGTGTTAGCGCATCAACGCCCTTCCCTTCATTCAGCACGGGGCGCAGTTATGTGTCCTGCGTGAATTATTATTATCGGCAACGCGAGAAGTGCTGACAGAGTCGAGCTACGAATCGATAAAGGTTCACAATACTTCGAATACACAAAAATTCCGGGTAATTCCAATACACGCATGTGTGCCTCGTCTCGCGCCCATGATTGGAGAAATTTTTTCATTTTTTAACGCAATCTTTGGTTTACCCTTTTTTGCCATGAAACTTCACTTTTATAAAACTTCATTGGAATATTACGTGTATACATGTATTGATTGCCATTGATGCTTGTATCTCATTGAAAATCAAAGTATTCACCGAGGAAAAATGTATGGATAGGTTAAAAAAAGTTGGCGAGCAAAAAATGTGTGCTTTTTATCGCGTGACTGTGCAGTGGCGCGCAACTTATAAACTCGGGTTCGGTGACTTTTACCGAGATAATTTTTTCTTTTGAGCTGTACTTGAACGAAAATAAAAAAGCTTTGAGGTTTCACATATATTTTTATACTCAAACATAATGTTTATTTATCCCGATTATGTTGTTACATTTTAAACTCAAACCTTTGAAATATAGAAAATAAGGAATACTAGAAGAGTTTATTTAGTATTTGAAGCACTGCATGACGAAATGCAATTTTGTCTTTATTGAATTCCATAGTATCAGACTTATATTCATTTTTATTTCCATTGGGTTCCTTTGAAACGCAGCTCTCTATCATTACCTAGTAAATAAAACTTCAAGACGAAATTACATTGCAACTGATTTCAACTTTGTCACTATTTTCGTAAAAAACTTGTAATCTTTTACTACTGACCTCTTCACACGCATAAACACCTAATTTGCATGAGGTTATGAACATGATATAGTTTAAGCTTCATCACTCATCTGCTGCAAGCTCCTGATGATAAATGACCCCAACGCGAGGAATTAATCTTTTCTCCTCCGAGTAACTTACGACCCATCCGTGTTCTTGTCTACGACATGTAAGTGGAAACCAAGACACGTCTACCCAAGTTCTAATATCAACACCTATGATATTATATTCGCGAATATGAAAAATTGTCATTTAATAAACTTTTTTTTAAATGAGCTTATTTGATAGTCAAATTGAGTTAGTAAAAAATAATAAAAAAGTAATGACAGAATTTCCATGCCTCTTTTCGTATGCAAGCTAGCAGAATCTCATTTCTTTCAAGCTTTATTCACTCGTGCACAGATGAGCACGTGTGTACACGTGATCCTGAGAATTTGCCTACTTTTATTTCAGTTACAAACTGCTTTAAATAACTATGTTACAAATATATCTGCAAGAGTAACATTTTTATTTTTTTCGAAATCAGTTTGATTGAGATTCACATTTAGTTTAAAAAATTGATAGCATAGTGAAATTTAACAGCTATGAATCTTTTTCTTTTTAATGAGGATAAATAACTTTCCATTAGTTCTGTAAGAAATTGAACAAGGAGTGGAAAGATATCGATAACAAACGTAACTCCGAAGCTTAACTAATAATGGTAATATCGAGTTACTTTTTCCGCTTTTATCATTGCAATTTTTGAAAAGACGCTTGATGAAATACCATTGACCAGCCGTTCCAAGAGAGAACAAACAATGTAACGTCGATGTCTCTCCGTAAAAGTGTCCACTAAAATAGGAAAGAAAGAAACTCGGATGGGGTAAAAATCAAACATACAAACTTATTTTTCGTGCGAACTTTTGAGTTATACTTGGACTTTATTTTTCTCGAATATATAGATGCAGACAGTAGTTTTAATCCGAACATTGAACGTATAGGGTCAAGGGAGAGAGGTTGTTCGGCAGGGAAGGTAGCTGTTCCTAATTGCACGGATGAAGTCTAACGTTCCGAGCGGAAATTGCTACATAATTCGATTGTCTCACCCACTACACGATCGAGGGATAAGTGAGAATGGTCGCGCCTCCCGAAATTCTAATTTACGACAAAGATTGAAGGTCGTAAAAAAATCGAGATTACACCCTCGATCACCGTGTTATTCTAGTACGATGAAATTCTAGAATATTACCATAGATGCAATGACTCGCCATCGATCGATTTTCGTTCGCACCTAGAAAAATGTTTGTACTTCAGATTTTAACACTGCAAATATTGCCAGCAGTGGGTTTACGCAAAGTTTAGCAGAGTTATAAACATTAATCTTTCTGCAAAAAAGGAATTAAGTGTAGTGAAAAGAGAGAGAACAGGGTATAACGTGGAAAAAGTTTCAGCTTAACCTGTTTTTTTTCTTCTCTCTCTGCCATGGAACACACGTGTGAAAAAGAGTACATCACGAAAAATATGCAAGTGCGGCTTTGCAAGCTCAAACATAGAAGTAGTATATGGCAATATGGTATTTGAGAGAGTTTTCAAACTTTAACAGAGATATGCGCGCATGCATCGCGTTCCGTCGTCGAACAAGCACACCTATGGATAATTTATGTTTCTCCTTCCGACGCGTGTATACGAAAATACGCACCTGGTTTGGTAGAAAAAAAAATCTCTTAGTTTTTGTTCTGCCAAAGATACGTTCGTGAGATGCTGATGAAAGAATACCTGAATAAACAAAGTATGAAAATAAGAAAAGGAACCACGTCGCAAAATGACGTATTGAGGCAGTAGGTGGCACATTACAAAGAGAAACTCAAAGGGAGAACTTCGCCGTCATGTTTGCGCATTTCCCAGCTGAGAGCGGTGAATTTCGTAACGAGACTGATGGAGTGAGAAAGTATTTTCTTAACTCAGACGTATTTATTTCCATAAATGTATAATAGATACATTTTGTACGAGTAAATTATCACGCATGAACAATATTTACATAAATAAATTCAAAATATACTAGAATTATATGAGTGTCCTCTTTTATGTAGTATATATATGAATGTGCGCACGCACCTTTTGCGTTTCTGTACCGGCGAGATCGATGAGGTCGACTCTCTGCAAATGCAAGGCTACGTTACGTATACCCTAATCAGTTAAATGACAATATCGTTAGCAGAAAAAAAATTATGCAGCGAATGAAAATAATTTAAAGCTTGAATGTGACAAAAGTTGGACATTGTCTTGAAAAAATGGAAACTATTTTCCCTGCAGAGGTAGTTTGACAGGCAATGAAAATTCCTCGGAAAAAGGCAAAAGTTGTGCAATTTGTTGAAAGAAAACTACGTAAGAAATTATATTTTCAAAAAAAGGGAGAAAACGCGTGAGACTTGGCTTGGTGTTTGAAAAAAATCTATAATTTTTCATATCCATAAATAATGTTGCATTTCTAAAGTGTGAATATGAGGTTTCTGATCCTAGACATTGATTATAAATTATGTTTATTAATTTTTTTTTATTTAAAACATACTTAACATGATTTTTTTTTAAATTCACTTCATGCCAGGGCAAAGATGTAGATAAATGGTGCAACTTAATCTTTTTATTTTCTTCAGAAAGTAACTTCACAGTTACAACGAAATGGTCTCGAAGAAAAACTCGTTTTGTAAGAGAGCACATTAAAGATTTGGCAAAGATTTTTAGTTCAAACGTTTCGTCAGCAATGAGAAGAGTATTAACGTACTCTTAGCATATTTTGGCATCTTTTAGAGAGAAAAGGTTGCTTTTTTGAAATAATTCAACGATAAGGGAACGAGTAAAAGGCGAGCAAAGACATTACACAAAAAAGAACAGAGCTGCACAATCTTAGTTCACGATAGCATAATTAAGGTGATATATGCAGAGAATCCTTATATAATACGAACACAATTCAAAAATAAAACAAACGAGAAAAAAGTGTTTTATGATGAACAGAAAAGTGAGAAGGTGTATCTTCGTTTAAGGATCACAAATAATAAAAAAGCCACGCTTAAAAAAAAAATGAAAATTTGTAATAGTATCGGTGTATGCGGTGAAAATCTCGCCCGTGTGCATCATATACGCGTTGACATCGTAAATGCGGTGGCTACGATTACTTACTATAACATATATCTTGCGCAGCCACGAATTATGGCGCTTTATATCCGTCGCACAAAAAAAATATCTCATGAAACTCGCGCGAAACAGCAATATTTGTTTCCTTGGAAAGAATAGGAGAGTTATAAAGAATATTGAACAGATTTCAATTAAGAAAGCTTAAAAACGAAAAATATCTCAATTACTTTTTCAATGCGCTCAAGCGACGGATCGATCAAACTGCTTGCCGACCGTTCTTGATCGAGCAAAGTGCAATTCTCAATTAGCCGAGAGTTTGCGAAGTAAAAGATCGCACACACTCAGAGAAGTGAAGTTGAAGTATACAGTGTGAAGATAATGGAAAGGAGGAGGTGGCCGAGTTTCGTGACAAAAGGAGTTGCTGCTGCGTCGTGCAGAAGATAGTTTGTCAGACGTAGCAGCTCTTTCTCTCTTTCTTGCTTGCGTACATGCTTATCAGGTTATTTGCACCCAGCTCGAAGGAGAGTCAAATTTTAGAACAAAAAATGAGGCAATATTTTTGAGCTCAAAGAATAAAAGAGATTGAGAATTTAATATAAATGTTAACTTGCTTGAATTCGTAAGATTATACATGGCACGTGTCGTTTTCGGCGAATGCTGACTCGCATCGCATGCGCAACAAATTTAGAATTTTCGAAATCATCTGTATCAGATAAAATGGAGTCAAGATTTAAAGATTAACAGTCTCAAATTACACTTAATTAAAACACAACGGGTTTTGGGTTTTTTGAAATTGAGTAAAAAAACATCTTTCTATAGTGTGACCTTTTTTGATACGCTCGCTAAAAACATTGATTTTGGCTGCATGTTATGACGCATAAAATGAAACTGCGAAGAAACGCGATACGAAAATAAAACCTATGTACATGAAACGTATCGAGGCAGTTCGAGTTATGCGCAGCATTATATTGGCACATTGAAAATTGGGCCATTCAAAGCTGTATCAGAGAGTACAGTATTGAAGCACAATATTCGAGCTCTTGATCAAAAAGAATTATACGCGAAAACATACTATTTCTAATATTATACTCTTTCGAGTACGTTAATTTGTGATATTTCAATTAAGACTGCGGTATTATAAAATTCGACAATGATTTTGTGTCAGCTTCTCGTGTACCTTTTTAATCAAGATATATGCGAGTCATGATCTGACATGACTGACATCGCGCAGCTCTACATTGCAGCTCATTCGACTATTCTCAATACTATCACCGAATGAAAAGGTATACCAGACGGTTTTAAGATAAACAATTGATTTTAGGTGTTCAAAAGAAAAAATGAAAATATCTTATAAATTACTTTGCATCGAAAAACACTCGGTAAATTTTTTCATTTCATTTAAAGAGTCAAAAAATTCGGTTGCACGGTGGAAAATCAATAGGTGCAAGTAGACCGATTCAAACGCAATAGAGGAAAATTTCATATTCTCACGCATATGAAAGGACTGCTTCTCCCGCAGACCTTGTCCCAGTCGAAAAAGAGCTAACTCTGTCGAGAAAGCTTTTCCAATAAATTCCTCATAAATTTCAGCAGACTTTGTGCGGCGGAGGATATTTTGCTCTGTATATGTCTTTCGCGCGAACAAGAGAGTACCTACACCCCCGACACTCCATCTCTCTCGCACTTTCTGCTCACAATTGGCTAACGTTTCCGCTAAAGTCACTTGCAACGCCACTGCAGCCAGAAAAATGCCCGTTATACATTTTGTTTCGAGTAAAAATGCGGTATGTGGGTGTTTTACTCGAGAGCTTTGATATCAATTTTCAGAAAAACATACGGTCTGGAGCAACTCGTTGACCCAATCGACAAAGTACTCACCTGAAACAAAAAAATAAAAAAGTTTCGTTAGTCTTTTTTTCATTTTGTGAGCACCACTGCTGCGGATTTCCATCGCCCATTTTAAAATAAAATGTATCCTTAACAGTTTTGGGTATGGCAGGATTTTATCGGGATAAATTATTATTGAAGTTAGCTTTATTATGCATCATGCCACAGTGCACACAGCGATAATGATCTTTCCAGAGGGGTGAAATTGCTTTTTTTATGGTATGACGAGCATAACTACCTCAACTAGAAAATCCAATTGTATAATAATATTTAAAAAAAACTAGTGACGTACTTGCAGAGAATATAATGCAAAAATCTGAAGTGCCTTGAAAGCATCAGACATATTAGATATAAGTTTTTGAACAAGAGTTGATCTAATTGAGATGCTTCATTGACGTTCTGAAGAAAGGTATATAACGTGCACTATATTTTGAGTTATTTTATGCAATACATTATTCAATGCACACTGGCGGGTGCTCTAATTTATATTGGTGATGAAAGTAATATATATGCGGAGATTGCCACTTCATTATACATTAAAATGTATACTTAAAGGTTTATAATTAATATCGAGTTTTGGAATTTCGAATAATTGATAGCGACTTACACTGTTGGCCATAAGCTTTACAATAAAAGAATAATAATGCGTAACTTTTAATCGACCACATAGTGAATCATACTCGAGGTGAAAATTCGGGGCATTTATGGCGTACAATATACATCTATTGTTGAAGACAAGAAACAAAGAAAAAAACTTTCGGTATCAGATCTTATACGCTGCATACGTGTATAGTAGAGGGTGTATTGAGAAGAAGAGATTTGGCAGAGCAGCTGATGCGTTCTCGACTTTCCAAACTCTATATAAGACCTTTTTCTTTCTCTTTCACTAGATATATGCATCGATAGCATTTCCCAAGCTTTGACCGTCGATCAAGTGCGCTGAAGCTGTTCATCAAGGAGACTAAAAAAAAGACAGTTCGCTAGAGCAGCAAAAATATATAAGATGCCGTATACCTTTGCATATGAAATTTACAAAAAAATTATTTTAACGAAGGCACTAAATAAATTTCATTTCAAGATGAAAGTGTGACTTATGTGAATATTTAAAATGTTCATTCCGATCATATCATTTCAAATTCAATGAAATATTCAGTCACCAGTAAATGGATGAAAATCATTCACCAATTTTAGATACTTTTAATATAGCTGCATACTTATTCTATGCTATGAAATGATAATTGCAATATTATCTCACTTGAGAATTCCAAAGACAATCACTATTCATCAGTTATATACATTGATTATGAAATTTTAAGGAAGCAGTTTTCATATAAAAATTAGCTTTAAAAAAGGCACGGATAATTAAAAAAGTAGAAATGTAGCAATATTTTAAATGGTATATGATAAAACAACGATGAATCGAAATTGGCGTACAAAATAATTTGACATTAGTATAATACTCTTTTTAACAGAACAATTTGTTAATTTTAATTATTTCATTCGTTTGATAGTAATTTTTTCAAGTAACGGTAATTGTCCAAAAATACGAAATATAAGTGTAAGAATTTAACAGATTTGAAGAATTTTTCAAAAAAGTATGTATCTTACATAAGAATATAATAAAAAATAATAAAAAAATTAAAATATTCCGGGAGAATCCTCATTTGCTGAAGGTAATACTTCTTATTTGTAAGTGGGAGACTCATCTTTTATACATTTATACAAAAATAATTCGAATTGATACTCAGTGTGTCCAGAGCTCTTCTAGAAGCAAGTTCAATATGTCGAAACTTTTATTTTTGTACGGTAGCTTTTTGTTACTTTTGTCAGTTTCGTGCGTTAATCACAATATAATACACAGTACTTTTAGGTAAAGTAAGATAAATAAACAGCATTCAATTTGTTCTTTTACTTTCAATAAATACAATAAATATAATAAATATTCATTTTAGTCGATCTTTGAGATCTTTGCGACCGGTGTTGGTACAACCTGTTCTACATAAAGGTATTTAACATATATCTTAAGTGATGAACCTTATATTCTATTAAAAAATGTGTGTTTAGGATGTGGATTGGTGATACAGGAGCCATTTGGAATTATTAAGAATACATTTGTTAGCGGTGAAATGGAAACAGAAACGAGCTGTGTGTGGCGATTTCAAGCTCCAAGTAATCAAATCATACATATCTACACGATGGAGTTTAATCTCGATGATCAGACAACAAATGAATTGGATGAAGTGTTTCATTTCTCACAAATTAGTTATTTAAGTATTTATGATTCAAGTACTTTTGGAGGCAACCCATTGACTGGGTAAGCAAATCGATTCTGTGATATTAACTGAGTCACCAATTCATTCATTTTTATCATTTTTAGATTTGGTATATATCCTTTGGGATTATCAGCTATAAAAGACTTCAAGTATTCTATATCGAGTTCCAACAGTATGATTCTAGATTTTAAATATCGGGACAATCCTGCATTTAAAACTCAAAAAGTTGTTATTCATTACGAATTTCTCAATGCTGGTGAAGTAAATAGAATATTGAATTTATGAATGGTTTATATATTTTAAAGTTTTAAAATTGTATAAAAGTTACAAATGAGAATATGTGACAAACTTGACACTCAAAATCAAACATTTGTGTGACTGTAGAAACTTGTTAAAATCCACAAATGTATACAATAAAAACAAGTGAATGTAAATGAAAACTTAAATTCAACGTTGAAATATTTTATTCAAGGTACATTTTAAATTCATGATTTTTCAAGTTTGAAAAAAATAAAAACACAGCACGGATTAATTAAAACCGATGACATCATTAGTCGAAACGGCAAAATCTATTTTCACATATTCCTCTCAGTGTCAAAACTATTTACTTTTAATAAAAATTACTACATGGTGGCATGAAAACACCTGGCTACGCGTTCGTTATTTCTACCAAGTTCACCAGCACATTTAATTGATTCAGAAACTTACTCATTTCCACATAATGCACATCCTACTTCGAATGAATAGTACGTGCGCGTGTGTGCGAATTTATTCCGCGTGCAGTTTATAAAAGGTAGAGATCAGGCTTCGGCATGCTTAGTCGACGGTGCGTTTTTGCGCGAGTGACTTCTCTCTCGGATAACTGCGCGGACAAATAATCCTTTCTTCTCTTCGATTAAAGTGTATCAAAATGGAAAAGATTTTACTGTTTCTGCTATTGACAAGTGTCGCGTTGTCGCACTCGCTGCAAGGCTTCAAAATTCGCTTTACGGCAAGAAGTGCCAAAAGGTAAAAGTAGATTTATAAAATATTTCGTGAAAAAATAAATCTTTCTCGACGTGTATCGTACGCTGTTTTGAAAAAATTCATAGGACAGGCTACGACTAACGATGGTTTTTCCCTGTTATATTTGAACATATTTTCACTTTACGACGGCGCGACGATTTCACACTCTAAAAAAAAGTATATGGAATCTTTTCTATAGAATGTATATGAAAGTCTTTCACGTCGTAAACAAACTATTCTTGATTTTTTACACGAGATATCATTGATTAAAAATTATTTAGCTCAGTTACTCGCAGTTACTTTCATACAATTTTTCAGTGATTTATTTATTTCGCTTCGCGCTAACAAAACAATGACCTTTATCGATGGTGAGTAAAATGCGTTTATTATTCTTTACTAACCTAAAATTGAAATGTATATAATTTATTACTTATTTTTCATATGGCACAGAATGTAACAAAAAAATAAGAAAACCCTACGGAATACTCGAGCAATCGTACAAGCGCGGCACGACAAAACTCGGCGAAAAATGTACGTGGAAACTTCACGCGCAACCAAATCACGTTGTAAACGTTATTTCGGTTCTGTTTGCCATGGAGGATGAAATAAATCCGAGCAACACCACCGATGACTACAGGACAACCAGTATTTCCCTTTATGACGGCACCCAGGCCAAGGAAAATAAATTGTTAACGCGGTACGTTCGATTCTGTATTGAAAATAGAACTAAAATCGTACCATGATGGCCTTGTGTTAGAAAATAATATTGAAAAAAACTTTACAATAATTGAAATCATTGATGTACTTCTTCGAAGATACAATAATACGAGGAAAGGTGATGCAAGCGTGGTTTAATGGCTTTATCAGTTTCCTTGATATTATAATCATTATAAATTATTACGTTTTATTGTCCTCAATTTGTGAAGCTTTTGCAATTAATCTATCTTGATTTTCAGATACTACGTTTCTTTGCAAGAAAAAGTTGGACATTTTGTTAAGAGCATGTCTTCTGGACGTGACATGGTGGTGGAAATTAAGTATCACGACAATAAAGATTTCGAGATGCAAAAGATAATAGTTAATTACGAATTTCTCGATCTCAATGAAATTAAGCGTATTACCGGAATAGAATAAGCTGTTATTTGTTCAACTCTTTATGCATATAGATCAAAGAGACTGCCAATATACTCTATATACCATTTTTGAGAATTTCAAAACAATCATTTTTTGTTTTGCTGCGTCGAAATTTTTTGAGTTTTTGTTATGTTTTATGATTATGTTGTTTTATTTTCAATAAATGTTTTACTAGTAACGTCTCATTACTTATATTCTTTCACTCGCATAGATAAAAATATTACTTTTTCCTAAATAAAATGTAAAAATGTGAACCTATTTGAGTGGTATGTAGCATAAAAAAGTTATGGTTAACAATATAGCACAAACATATCAGAAAATAATTATATTGCGCATTGCGTAACGCGCAATTGTCATTTTCATATATCGAATAAAATTAAAAAAATGTTCGACTAATCATGAATTCTCGTTAAAGCAGTTGAAAGGGCCGGAAATTATACTGCGTGAACTGCATTATAAATCTGCAACAGCGCAAGGACGATCTTACATTGAATGACCGGTCAATACCCGCATTTTCTATTTAATAATGATAAAACTATAAGGCAACCATTGATTTTCCGATCAAATATTTTTAAGTTCACTCCATATTTTTTGTGCTCAACAAAGATAGATTAATTAGTTTGTTGTTCGGAATAAACAGTACGTTCCAAACAAAATTTTGCTCGTGTATAATAATATATCTGCAAAATGAATATAAAACCTTTCAATACACCCATGAGATCGCATTATATGTATCAATGAACTCAATAAAATATTTCAAACGAAAAGTTTCTTTGATAAAATTTTGAAAAGTAAAACAAAATAACACGTTAACTAAAACAGTTTAATTTCGCGACTTTATCTAATTTATTGTCTTTGTTTGCTTTTTGTTAAATTATTAAAAATAAACCAGTCTAATATTATACGTAATATTCTGTTCCAAATTTCAAAATCAATTTTTAGATGAGTTGTCATTCTACTTCTACTCAATTTTTTACATGCGAACATAAGTTCAAGGCAGACGATAATGGAACCTGTATTAGCTAAAAGTCGAAAGAAAACTTTTCGCTTTAATGGCTCTTTTCTATAAAAGTCGAAGTTTTTGAATGTTAAAGCGTACCCTTTAAGTTCACAGACTCAAAGGTGTTGAGTAGTTTGCTGTGTGTTGTTTGGCCAATTATTGCAAAATTTAACTACATTTACTTGGCGCAAGTTTTCGTTTAGGTGTGTTGAAGAGATTAATAAACTTCAAAAACTCAGCCTCTCCAGAAGACATTTGCTTGAAGGAATGAATGAATATCAGAAAATAAAATCATTTATGAAAGTGACCTTCGCAATCGAATCACATACTTGAAAGTATATACATTATGACAAGATATAAAAAGAAAGCCAAGTTTTAAAAATAAGCAAGCAGAATAATTTTACTACAGATTATTCGACTATTTTGTCCTTGATGTTTTTTCTTTTTCATAATACGTATATCAGTTCAATGTATCGAAATACCAAGTCCTTCGAGAACACAACATAAAGACGTAAAAAAAAAAATAATAATAACACGAGATTCAATGCGGTTTTGGCTCTCTTCGACTGAATCAATTCGCATTCGATCATAGCTACATGTGTTCGACATGGAATTCGTAAAGATACTCGTGGATAACTTGACTGTGCACATGCCAAGAGTTAATGGAATGAAAAGAATGTATATGAATTCTGCACAACTTCATTGTGTTTACCTTATTACTTTGTTAACCAAAGATTTTTTTTAATACATTCATGTACGATGCGATGTATGATTTTAAATAAATTTTTGTCTTTAAATTCACGTCAAGCTGTTTATATTTCAATCAACAAGAATACCATTCCACCTCCGAATCACAGATAGTTGCCATAATTTTTTGTGTAGTCTTAACGAAAAAAAGTATTTTTTCTTTTGAACAAATAGGCGTTGGGGCTTACTTTTAAATGAATTTCCTTTTTTAATCAAGTAGTAACTTTTGGATGCATGCATGTATTTTTAATCCTTGGTAGTTGAAATTGTAGCTACAGGTGTCACTTATTTGGAACTCTTCTTAAATTATAATTTATTTGTCTCTACTCTAAATCTCCAGTCCAATCAGAGACTGTTACATAAATAACTATTTCGTCATACTATTGCATAAAGACTTGATTTCAAGTCATTCTTTTTTTGTAAATAAACAAGAAATCTTTGTTATTCATTATCTCGCAAAGAAACAATTTTAGGAAAAAAAAATTCAAAGATCTGAAAAGTCTTTAAATCAGCAAAATGTATAAGATCGTCTATCACCCATTCTCTGAGGCCCGAAGTTTACGTTTTTTTCTTCGAGTCCAGCAGATTTCAGAAGCCTCTAAAATTATCTATAAATGATTTCGAGATGCAATATCAATGATTTTTAATAAAAAAAAAATGAATTTAAAAATGGGTCGCAAGACCCAATACATTGAAAAAAATACAAATCTGTGATCCAGACGTAGAATGGTTTCTTTGTAAAATAGATTTTTAAATGTCGGTATCTTAATTCTTTCGATGAACTTTCAATCAGCCGACGTATAAGCCCTGAATTAATCGGATTCTCGATTAATTTGTAAATATGTGAGACGAGAAGGATTAGTAGTCTATATTTACTGATTGCTTCAATAATTGAGCGTTCATTTATAATTGAACAATAAATACTTGTTTCTACCACTGCTACGAATTGAAACGTACAAATCATGATTTGTTGAAGAATGAAGTGGAAACACGAATTATTTCTGCATGTTTATTGAAAACCTTCTTGAATGCAGCATTATTTATAAGAATTAAATACAAGGCGAAAACTTTTTTGAATTAGAATAATTCTAAAGAAAATTTATTAAAAATTTTAATGAAATTATAATCTGGAGGAAACAGCTGAAAACAAAGACGGTGAAGCACAGTACGAAGAAAAAAAGTCGGTTATAACTTGTCCAACCTATGCGCCAAGCCAAATGGATTTATGTTAATTAGTTTGAAAAAAACTTTGTTGATTTACGAATTTTTTCGTTTCCTGAACTTCTTTAGAATGTAGGACACACCATAATGTATATCGCATAAAATATTTAATTTTTTGAACAATTCTTGCGTTTATGTAAGACAATACGCAATCGATAACGAACATATAGCACGCATCGTAATTCGTTGGAGTCGCGTCGAATAATCATAAAATGTAACCTTGTCACGATAGTGTTATTTTGATCGACGCATCGCGCACAAATAGCGCGGACTAGGCGCGCACAAAATCATCCGCAAACATTTGCTCTTAGCGCACGAGAAAATTACATGCGAGCAAACTGTAGAATACAGCACGCGTGCTGGCGAATATATAGAGTTTAAGAGAGGGATCAGACGAGGGGCACTCCGGGTAAACTTGATTTGGCTAGGATTCGAGTCACGCGAATTTCACGCGTGCACCTATGTGCCTCGTCGATCTTCCGCTCACGTGCCACGAAAAGAGGACGCGCCTGAACGCGCGCAACGTTCAACTGCTGTATCTAAACGCATACAAGCAACAATAGGCAATACAGCATAGGTTGGACGCGATAAGAGCTGCAGAAATCCATGCGATTAAAGCTCTTAACGACCATCTGTAGCAATTGGTCTGTACCCAACTATTCACAGCAATTTATTTTCTCGATTATATGCAATCGCGATTGCAGTTATTACCACGTTCATTGACCAAAAATTAATTTTTTCCCTTGTGAAGATAAAAATTAGTCAAGGGCTGTTTTTTTTTCAGGATAATAATTGAGATTTTATTGATCCGGTGCCCTCTACTGGTATAACTATAATTAGAGTATTATGACTTACACCGTAAAATAACGAAATTTATTTTAAATGCACAGAGTGAGTACTTTATCTCCAGTACTTGCAAACCTATCATAATTCCTATACTTTAATTAGCTGGTATTTGAACTAGCTGAAAACTTGGTATCTTTTAAAATGAAAGGTTAACGAAGATTAAAGTCTATAGACTAAAGCTATATCTTCCATATACAAGATTTAGAGGTGCACTCTTAATTCTATTAAAATGGCGCGTCATATACCAGTCGTAATTAAAGTTCTGACTCCATATCTCAAATCACAATAGATGAAGAAGGCCTGTTTTAATGGATTCCTCACCTTCGTCGCCGGAAGAATCGTCAGGTTCTGGCGACGATCCGGGCGAACGATCCTCAAAGTAGCAATTTCGCAGCATTTCTGGTGAAGCTGATCGTCCCCGACGATGGCACTGATAATAGAATTTTTTATATGGCTGCTCTTTGTAATTGCTCGACGAGTAGGTCGACAGATCGACACTCGCGACGTAAGGCAGGCGTCGACCATCACGCGACTCAAGACCGCTTGTTGTTCGTCGGCTGCTGACGTTCGTCGGATGAGCTTGACGTTTTCTGTATGTTTACAAAAGAAACATTTTTATCGACCATCGGTAAAAAAAAATATGAGAATAGGATCCTAGAGAGCACACGTACTCTCGAATCTCGTAGACGGCCGTGGTTCTCTTGGGGAGATAGCCACTCTCAAGGTGATAATCTGAACGACTCGAGCATCCGACGTCTCTAGTCTCGGGCGCGACGATCCTGCTGTTGCGCTGGGGCGAAGGTGGTGGCGAGGAGGGCGGCGACGAACTGGCCGAAGTACGGCCGCTATTGTAATACACCGCGGCCTTGCGCAGGGTCTCCCTGCATAGCTCGGAGAACATAGCGGCCGTGGCCCCATGGCCACCTTAACACGACCAGCAGCACTACACTAGTGGTTTGCTGCCTAAACTTAGGCAAACAGACTTCATCCACTGGTTATTAACACAGCAATTAAGTTGCTCATAATTCTAGTTTTTTTTTACGTATTTTCTTCACTCGTATCATTGTTTTTGCTTTTGTTCACAACATCTGTCATGCATTATCTTTAACATAACATTAAAATACTTTCAAAGAAGTTGAAATAAAAATTTGTTATATGAGACGAGATTGTTTGTTAAATGTAAATTACTTTATTGATCCTTGTATAGTCATAGATCTGTGATCTTTACATGTACGTTGTATTAAATGAATGTACATGAACTTCTATAATTGGCTACTAATCAATCGATAGTCCGATGCAGTTCTATCGTTGATTGATCGACATATAAGTAGCAGTAAATCACTAGTAACCCAATCACATCGAAGTTATGACATGCATAATACTCACAAGTTTTACGATTCAAAGTAAAAGTTTTGATTTAAAAATATCTCGAGGCATATAAAACTAAAGTGTTTCTATAAAAACCTTTAAATTTGACTTTTGTCAATTTTCTTGAATTTATCTAACGCATAAGCTTGAACTATACATACATAACTAGTCGTTTATCCTCATACAATGGAATTACGTGGTTTTAGACTCTTGTCTCCTATAGAAGTACATTATATATTGAGTTATCAAGCTTAGCCAATGTAATTTCAAAGTGTTATTCATACACGAAACGTATTCATACTTGAATAAGAAAATTGTGAATACGACAAAACGAAAAAAAAAATATACTTTCAATCTCTCGAATTGAATTTTGTAATTTATTAAAATATTAATAAACTTTCATTTTCGTCACTAACCTTTTAAGATATATAAAAAAATAAAATAACGAAAGTCATAATACGAGGGGATACCGTAAGCACAAACATACCAAAGCAATGACGACCATAACTCGATTAAAACTACTATTGCCTTTAACGTCCGTATAACAGAACGAGTATCTTTTATTTATAATAAATTAAAATTTATCGGCACGTTCAAGTGGAAAACGCTGTCTGTTCATTTTTTTGTTTTAGAAGGAAAGATCATGACTCGTGAAGAATATGATGCAGCAGCAATACCTTAAGGGGACAAAGAAAAAAGTGCATCAAGCGTGGAATATTATGTTGAGAAATAAGAAAGTATCAACTTTTTTCATCGTGTAACTTAAATTATGAGCAGTGCAGTAGTTGCAGAAGCAAGTTAAATTGATGTTTTTACACGGTAGCATCTAACCAAGCTTACTTAGAATTTTCATTGATATTGGTATACACTTGGGAAATGTAGACAAAAATTCCGGTCTACATTTCCAAAGTCTGTGTGTCAATGAATCAAAGTTATTTTCATCACGCTTCAAACATTAAAATATTATCAAATAAATAAGAAAAAAATTTTTATAATTTTTTTAAATTGAATGACGTATCACTATTATTCTGCATATTTAAAAAAAATACTATCTAAATTCTTTTGCTATCCATTGGAAATATTTTATGAAAATTGTTTTATCATTACATAACATAGTTTTGTGTAACATTACCTCTTTTTCACAACTGTAATAGAGCTTTGTCGCTTTTATGCTCTTATCATGCATCAGACTATTGATGCGCCAACATATCCGGTCATCTTTTGTGATTTTTCTATTAAGTGAGTTTATCGACTAAAAAAAAGTGTGAAGTTACATACTCATTCGAAGCACATAATAATATCTAATATGGATTTTCTTTTCTTCAGACAGCTTTGAAAAAGTATTTTATTTCAATTTAGAACATGTCCTAATAGAACTATTGCAATTTGTGAATCCATAAAAAGATGCGATTTAAACAGTTTTTCAAATTTTTACAATTATTCAAAGTGAAGGCGAGGCAAACAAATTAGAAGTTAAGGTAAAATAATTAAACATGAATTAAAAATGAGTATGTGTATGCCCAGTTGGGCTATGAATGACTCAACATGCAATTCACTGCAGCAGAAAATAAAAGAGGTGCAATTAAATGTCAGTCAAAAATTTTAGTCTTTGCATGTTGAGCTCAGAAAATGAAATACCTAATGAAAGCATTACCTATATTATGGCACTCAAAAAAAGAAAAAAAAAACATCTATCTTTTGAGAGAAACCAATTAAAAAATAGCTTTTAATAAAACAACTACTTCTATTGATCCCATTTTAAAATATGAATAGTGATAGAGTATATGCAATAATGGTTAATTTATTAAATTGAATCAATATGCCATGAATACAATAGTATACCTAAAGCCACATCGAAGAGTTTTGGTTGGCAAGCAATTAGCAGAAGCCACATACTCTGTTAGTACATTCATTAAACTTTGCAACTGTTCAACAGATCAAGCATTCTGATAATTCTTGCAACCTTTACCGCAAAAATTCATATTCCCGCCACATGTATGCCTGTATAATAGCAAATTTTGTAACTATTTACATGAACATTGATTTACAAAATATATAAAACAACTTTTTATTATCAATCTCGTCTCATAATTTTTGAACAAGTGCAAATAAACGGCACTCACGTCACTGAAAGCAAATAGCGCCAAAAACTTCTTAAACTAAACGCACTGCGAGTGAAAAAGAATTGAAAAGGAAATAAAAGTAATAAACAAGGAAGCTTGTCACAAGGTTATGTAAATATCGACGAAGCCGAGCAAAATAAACGGGATCGCGCTCAAACGACGCACGGAGGGCCGACTGACGAGCGAGCTGCTTTCCGCGAGTGCATGGTCCAACCCCCCAACCCGGTGCAAGCGGGCGGCACGAGAGTGGCGGTTAGGGTGAAGACGCGCAAACTCGGATGCGCGACGCAAGCTCGCACAAAATCGCATTATATATAGTTATTGACTCTATTATTGCATTTTTGTCCTTATTATCCTTTTTGTTAGGAGCTATTGATCATTCTTCGCATGTACCGTTTAATGAAATATTAGTCTGTTGACGTTTTAAAAATAATACGTGGGATGATTTACTAATAATCTGAAAATAATATCAGTCAAGTATCATTATTACAAGTATGTATATTGAAGAAATAATTGTTTTCAGCGTTGATTAACGTTTCAACAGTTTTAAAAAAATATTTTTAGTCCTTTTGAAAATGTGTGAAAATAATACCTATAAGATAAATTGTTAATAAATTTATTAATAGATTGATAATAGATTAGTTTGTTAATAGATTGATCGATTTTGAGGAGAAAAATTTAATTACGTCTTTTACCGAAAAATTCACGCGAGGTAATTTAAACCTTTATAACTTCACTTTTGCTTAAACTCCGTCATTCCTTTTATACCATCGAATGGTTGATAGACACGTGCGCGCGGGCGCAAGAACTCGTTGATCGATTTTTATGCTTAGTCCTGCTCCGACAACTTCTTTCAGTCTACAAATGTTCCTACGTACGTATGCACATTTATGCGTAGATGATTCTGGTACATTTGGAGATAAATTCGGGACGAAAATAAGTTCTTCAGTTACAAGAGTTATTCATCTATGTTAATCATCTCTTTCGGATAATAATCATGACCTTTAGCAATGAGTATTATGTAATTAATCGAAATTTAATAGATTATTTATCATTTAGTGAAAAATAGATTATTTTCAACATATGTGAAGTTTTAGAGACACAATAAGAGTATAAATTCGGTGATGTATTATTTTTAAATTCACCTTTTTTAGTTACATATAAATACTCAAACATTCCTGAAGTTTCAGGACTTCAGTACTCAAACCTGAAGTAATTCAGGTGTATTCTTAAATCGATTCTAAGCATTTTCAAGAATACGTTTTTTTAGTATAGTGCTTACTTTTCGAGTTGAAAATTGTCAAAATGATTTCGATCAGGTTAGAGCGGGCAGAAAATCTATTGGTCATATGTCCGATTCTCTATAGTATAAAATTATTAATACTTGTAAAAGTACATTAGACTATCATTCAGCTCACTATTATTTTTCGTTTCAAGTAGCAACTTTTAAAATTTTGATTAACGACCATGCTATTTATTAACACTTTTATGAGAAATTGAGTTATCTTTTGGATATTTCAATGTCGTATTAATACTCAAATACCTGAGCCTTTTATAGAGCTGTTGAATGAATATTGATCAAAATTAACTAATATTATTTGTTCTATAAATGGATTCTATAAATGGATGCATCAAAACCAAAGAAAATCGTTATTTAATTTTCTATATTGAACAATATGTATTATATGTTGCTAGTACTACATTATTAATAAAATTCTTTACCCCTGAATAACTTAAAACATCAAATATAAATACAATGCAAAAATAATGCATTGAGAATATACTGCAGAAGAGGGTAAAAGAGTTGTTTTTGTATGGGAATCACGTACACCTTCAACTTATAACATCTTACTTATATTCCGCATTGTGTTATTCTTGCCACAGAAAAAGAAATAAAGACGTAGAAAATAATATCCATGCGTCTTAAAAATTTTCTGTTACCGTATATAGACATAGTTATATCATACATTCAAGATTACATTTTCACAAAATACTTTAAAAATTACTGAATTTTCAATTAATATATAGTAATTCACTAAGAATTTTCTTGAATAGAGTACATTGAATTTTCAAAATGGTAAAAGAAATGGCATGAAAATTTACTTTTGATATTCTAACCACACTTAAGCCTACGAGGCTTGAAAATAGAGTATGAAAGAAAGAAGAATGACACAGAGACAGCCGTGAGAATGCACAGACATTTGTAGAATGTTGTGTTGCAGACGATAGGTTTTATATTCTTAGCTATTCCCTAGCGGCTTTTCATGTAAATGTCTCTGTGCTGCTGATTCCTCTTGAGGACGTCCAATAAATCGTCTTCACTTTGTTATTTGCAAATATGAAAGTGAAATTTGAAGAAATATTTGCACCGATGAAAGTAGAATCAATCATGAATAGACTGTATTTTTTCTTGCGTTAGCTTTTCTTTTGAAAATGTTATTCGTACTAACGAGACTTTTCATATTAACTAAAAGCATCTAAAAAAAAATGTTTCTAGTAGCAAGTACTTTTCAAATAGCTAACCGACTCTTGGTATACGTAAACTTTACGAATTTTGTCCAAAAACAGTATACTCAAGAACTAAGGATTAGGCCATAATTCCTTCCTTCAGTAAAAATTGAATCCTACCAAGTGCTGTAGGCTTTAGTAAAACAATAGAGAGCAAAGAGCGAGTGCAAGAAACTTTCATTTTACTAATCAAGGGAGTGCGTCGCTTACAAGGGCTGACTTTTTGGTTCTTTTTTGCATTTCTAAAGAAACAAAAACATAGTGGTGAAAACTAAGAGTTGTAAATTTTCTCAACTTATGCAAAATAAAGGTACTTCGAATATATTAACAATGTATTTAACAATGTTTAAATTTATATCATAAAAAACTTAAAATACTTAAAATTTTAGACCTGATATTTAAAATATTTCGAAAATGAACTCTAATTAAATCAAATAAAAATTGCAATTATTTCGCAGCTGACTAAATTTATAAATATCGATTATTACCACTTGATAAGCTGGTAGAAAGAAAAGTAAATATAATTTTTAGAAAAGTTAAGATTTAAAAAAAAATAAGAAACCGAGTATACTGGAGCGTAATATTATATCAGTTAGTGTCAATCTTTAAGCGATAAAAGCATTCATAAGTGGAAGCAACGTCGTGCTGAGCTTTCCCAGCTTCCGAAATTTTACAAATTTTATCGAATTTTATTCATCTCATTTTCCTCTATAGTCTATCGAGTAGTACAAAATATGATGCAGATGATTTATAACACCTTAGAGTTAAAAAAGATTATGTAACTAGATATTATTTCTCAATGTCAAGGCTGATTCGCCCAAAATTATGCCCATTATCTATTATCCACATTTCCCAGATTTCGTCTTTTAATCAACCCTTTGCGTACACCTATTTCAATTTTACACAATCGAAAATTTTTGTCTTGTTTCTAGGATCCCAAAAACAGTCTTCAATCGTCGGCACAGGCGTCATATTGTTTTTGATATTTTTAAAAAGGAACGAAACCAGATTTTAAATTTGACCATGTACATTATCCGTTTCGTATCATTGCAGTATGATATTTCAAGTAAACATATTTTTTAAAGGAATTTAAAGAGAGCTGTAATGATAAGCATAAATATCTGCAACATAAATTAGTACGTAAGATTTAATATCTAGTCCTTTGTTTGCCTGGAAAGTAAATCTCTAGATAAAGAAAAGATTTTGAGACTTTGTTTTAACCTTGTACTGGGCACTTTCATATCCTATAACTAAATTCATAATGCTTGTTTTTATCGCTGAAAAAATTTTATGCAAAACGAGTTCGTAATTTGTACAAATGATTTAAATTTTTTATGAACGGTGAATTTTTTTTTTAAATGGTGTAATTTGAGAAAATTATTTTTATACAAGAAGTGCAACGACAAGACAAATAAATCTGTTTTCAGTTAGTTATGTTTGCTCCTAATTTTCGTGATTCTTATAAATTGTTTCTTACTTGGATGAAATAGCTCATCACATATTGACGCTGTTTTCTTTCAAATCAAATCAAAATTAGAAACTCCGACAAAACAGCATTGTTATACATTTTCATCCCCAATTTTTTGGGAATTCTTTTTAGTATTTTAAAAAAAGATAATTGTATCTCACAATATTTGTTTGGTAAAAGCAATATTAGAGCATGTGGCACAAAACAGATGTTAATCCATGCAAGGGAAGTGAATCTCTACAATCGAGCTTTCATAAGGATGCAAATATTTCTTGTACGAGAAAACTACACCAAAAGTACTTTATTTCAGATTATAAGACTTTCTCTCTACGTTTCGAGTATATCTTCCTCGAGCTCCGAGAAATTTTTTATTTCAATACTAGGTTGGGCAATTAAAACATTTTAGAATTAATATTCACGCAAAAACTTGACCAGATCAGCGTAAAAGTTGAAATAACGATTTCCGCATAATTCATACATCTCATTAGAGACTTGAGAGTCTCTCACAAGCATTGTGGTAATTCAAGTTTATTGAATTTATTGAATTTATTGAATCTATGTGTTCTATTTGAATATTCTAAAATTGTTTCATATGTGTAACTGAGGCTCAAAATGCTTTGTTCTCTTATGAAATGAATGAAAAGTCAGTTTTCAAATTAATCAAGCCATACCCCTGCTTCAGGAATCTTCAGGAAACACAAATGGATGTAAAGTACTCACCTAAAACAGAAAAAGGAAAAATAATTAATATTTGACGATAAATATATTTGCACTTGAAATTTTAATGAAAAATTTCAAATAAAATAAAATAGAAATCGACTAGCTCTTATTGTTGGTTTTGTGAAGGTCATAGTCATAAATATTCGCAAACATCGTAATGGGCAATATCTCTAGAGTTAAATCATAGCTAAGCGCATATCCACCAATGCAGCTTGATCGCGATTCGCGTTTTCGAATACATGAGCAAAAATAAAAGAGTGAAACCGATCGTGCGAAAATCGGCTTCACGTAGATCGGTATTAGATACGCTTCGAAAACGAAGATGAAGTGCCGATTAATTTCGTTTCACATACTCTCACTTTCAGTTCTCTCCCTTCAATTTCAGGTAACTACGTATATTGTTGAATGCGTGAGAATTATAAATCATTACCGGGGAAAATACATGATAATACTTTTTAACAGAAGAATGAATGCTCATATCGCTGTTTATAACTCAAATAAACAACTTAATTTATAGTTTATTCAATCTGATATTTAAAAGTAACCAATAATTTGTTTTGAGAATAATAATATATTTTTTTTATTATTTAATTTAAAACGAGAGTGAAAAAATCGATGAAGCTTATGAAAGCATACGATATATGCTTCTTTTGTATTGTCCAAGAATTTTCATAGCTTCAATGTTGGTTTTTCCAGGTCATGTTTTGTGTATATTATGAAAAAAATTTTTTAATAAAAACCTTAAAGACATGTATAATAATATGAACGATTATATTGCAAAAAAATTGGAGTGACAGTGTTAACTGAATAGTTTAATCTGCTGTTTGATTGTATTCTACCTGAGTGTTGCTGCTTTTGCCAATAATGACGCCGGGCCAGCTGATCCTTGAGCGTCAACTCGTAATGTCCGAGATTTTCGCGTGACAAAGATCTTATTAGAATGCCGCGAAGTGCCGCCAAGGTACTGCTCGGAATCTGCCGATCCATTTTTTAGGCGTCCGTTTTGCACTTGCATAGCTCGATTTATGACGATATGAGCTATGGTATCTGTAGATTCTTTACGACTAGAAACTACATATTTTTTTATTAGAGCGAGCACTTTCCATCATCTTCCTATACGGAGTTTATGACTTGCATATTGTATTCGACTATCGCTGCAGAGATTTTATGTTTGAACACGCGTTTGGTAAAAAAGTAAAAAAGGTCAACTAAAAATAATACAATGAAAATCAATGCAGAACTACTTGCAGCGCAGTAATCTCGAGACTGATTTTACTTTGCCCCAAAGTGAGAAAAAATTGCGGTAATCGTGGGTTTTTATTTCAGGAAACGCACCAAGTTTTAGACACTTGCATAAATGTATTCAGTGTAGCAAAAATAGAGCACTTGTACGACAGGCGGCTATTCTTCCGATTTCCGCTTAATCTCGACCGACTCGCGTCGTCGCGTCTTCTCGCCGCTGAAATGAAACGAGTCATACAGCAGCAGAGTATTATAGACTGTCACGCAACTTTACATCGGAGACACACTCACACACCTCTCTGGAATCTGGGTTAAACGAGCTTAGATCGCCAATGTATCACTGTTACTTTGTATGATTGAATGGGTATACGTCGATTGTATATATATTTAAGTAAACTAGATTGCGAGGGTCATTGCGGCGGTGTACCGGATTATCATACATACTCGACGTGAAAGTGACAAAATAATTAATTGACCAGCTTATTATGAGAGCCGGTGTATAATTAGGGATAAAATCCGGACGGCAATTTCGAAGCAAAATATTGACGTCATTTCCCATCGAATTCTGCGGCGTTTTCGCAGAAACAAGGCGTAGCAGTTATTTTCTATCTTTTTTAGCTGTATTTATTGCGTCTATCGTAATTATTTCAACTCTTCAAACGAGGAAGCATGTAGGTAATTGTATATAACTGATAACATAATGGCGTCCTTGCTGCCGGCTATTTAGTAAGCGCGCACGTATATGGTCAAAACAAAAAAGAGAACGACCTTGCGCGATCGAGAAAAATTCACAGAGTCACAGTATTGTCTTTCTATAACGAAAATCGTAAAAAAAAATAAACAAATGAAATCTCAGCCAACGGTTTAACGCAGCTGTTTTAGCTCGAGACAGAGTGACATCACTTGCCTCGACGTAGATGAATTATCGCGAAGTTTATGTACGTGAAAAAAAATCGCGATCGTTGTAAAAATATAAATTCGCGCAAAATAGGGAACGTGACATAGGCGTATACCTTTCTCGTGTGATCAAGAGCACGAGCAGCTGCGTCGGCCGAGAGTGATGTAATTTGTTGTGTGGACTATATTTATATCATAGCACGAGTGCGTTCGGTGGTACATGTTTTGGCTTATAGCTGCAGTGTCGATTTAGCGTAACGCGATCTCATGGAATTCTAAAGTTACGAATGTATACAGGCATAATACAAGATATCTCATGGACGTCGTCGTCATCGTTGAAATGAGAGGCAAAAAGTTAAAATCATTCGGCCGGCTTCGTCGGACGGAAAAATCGACGTAAACGACGAGTGTGCGCGACGATTAATTACGTAATTTTGCATGAATGAAAGAAAAAAAGGCCAAACGAGTGCGTGAAGCATTAGCCGAACGTGCTACTGTCTACCGCACGAGAGCACATGGCCTCAATCCTGTTACAAAATCCAAATATAGATTTTATACCGGGAAGAAGCTCCAAGACTACTGCTGCCTACTCTTATATATCGTCGTGGTCGTAGGCCTTTTTTGTTCTCGCTCGACATATGATCTACTTGCTACACTGAATAATTCTCGCGCGCTTATCGCATATTTTTAATCAAAGTTCTCCAAAAAAGTATGCCAACCCACATTGTTTTGATCGGGCTAGTTTCAAATGTTAACTTTTCAAATGGCGTAATAATTATTTTTAAAATTATTTAACGGAATTTGCATTAATGATCGAATACAATGTGTAAAGCCACTCCTAAATAAATGAAAAATAATAACAATAAGCCGTCATACACAACGCCAGCCCCGGATGAGCAACACGTGTTTGTCACAAGAGATCTTGGCTCTTTTTTATTAGACGTACGCAGCACAGGCACATTTTAAAACACTTGCGTAACTCGCTTAATTTCACAATCCACCAAACACTGCATCGTAAAACCAGCACAAAGCACAAAACCAACTTAAAGGAAAATCTAGACACGTATCAAATACAATGCGCAACGATATGTGTCGGACAACTGCATGCGCTCGCCGCTGCAGCTACTCGAACGCACGAAAAAGCATATATATTCACGGTAAGTGTCCCTTCCTCCGTGCTGTTTGCTGAACACTACTAGTATACTTCGATTCGCGCGCTCGAATGACCGAGCCAATCAAGTGTGCAGTGGGGGAGTCGCTTACAATATATGTATACTTGTCTATATAACTTACTACTTATTATGTATGTAAACACACTTACACGCATATCCGAGCTCTCACTCACACACGTGTATATGAATGTTTATTGTTGTTATATTGAAAAGCTGAATGTATATGAAACCCTGCTGAGTTGCATAAGATATATGGATAGACAATGTATTCCAATTACCTTGTGAAAAACGTTTCATACAGTGTAAAGCGCTTTTCGAATGATCGTGACTCATGTGCGCGTGGTCTTTCGTACTTAACGATTATTTTGCTGATTTTCGGATGCCGTTGATCCGTGCCGAGAAAGTTCTTCTGCAATGTTGCTGTTCGATCCCTGTATGTAAGGGCGTGTATCATACATTTTATGCCGCGTCACTGCAGCTCTACGTTGATTGAGATTTTAATTATTGATTAGTCAACTGTGGCAGCTAGCTATAGCGATTAGTTAGATAATAATGTTAAGCATGAAGCAGTTAATAATGAAGAATTATTTTATTTCCAAGGCTGTCGTTGAATTTTACACTTTGTATACGCATAGTTGAGTTTTTTCATCATTACTATTAACTCATAATTGAGTTATGCTGCCTACGGGTTAAGTACTCGATCAACAATCCATTTAATTTTCGATTCGATTAATTTAATTCTTAACGCAATAGCATCGTTGAATTAAAAAAAATTATTAGATTGTTTCAATACAAAATTCATGAATATTCCAAAATTCTATTGTCAACAACGTTTTGTGAATAATCTACTCTTAACCAGCTATAACAGTTATTTTACATTATTTAACTTTTTCAACTTTTTTTAGTGATTATTTATTAAGCTACGAAAATACCTAATTCTACTTAAAAGTACAACATTTTTTGAAATTTTAAATTGACGAAATGAACTAGTAGGTCAAGTTTAAAAAAAGACAAATGAATTTGTAGAAGCGTTTTTTCGAGCGTGAAATTTGTGCGTCTGACGAGGTTTGCATTATAACTAAACTTATATCCTATTTTATTTTAAATTAAAAAATCATAATTTTAAAATAAATTGAAAAGCAATTATTTGATAAACAATTTTTTTAGTTACTACGTAGTTAAAAAATCATGAAAATAAAGACGTATTCTTATTTAAATATAAAAAAATATGTTTGGTACTGCAGAGCTAGATCAATTTTGCTGGAGGTAAAATTGGAAACATCGTACTGACGTACCGGTCTATGCTCAGGTAGAGTTACGGGCAGAGTTCCACTTTACCGATTACAACCAGAAGTTACCATGTTTCGAAGTTTAACGTGAACAAATCTTGTACTAAAATTTTAAGCTCAAGCAAGTTTTCGATTGTTGGAAAGAAAAGATTCATTTTTATCATTTTTTTTGTACAAATGAAAACGCATATTCTTGACTTGCAAACCTAATTGAACTTATTTTATAAATTGAAAATACTAGTAATAAATAGCAATTATTATAATTGAGATGAATTTTAAAACTGCTTCCAATAATTTGACAAAAAGCTCCCCCTAATATAATGCTTGTTCCTATTTGTAAGTATAAATGTTAAAAATTGAAACATTTCGAGACCTATTTTAAAATGATAAATTCTAGCGCAAAAATGTGTCCATCTTTTTTTAGATCTTCTTTTAATAGCATAAATAATATCAGTTGAATAAAATCAATTAAATAAATTACGATAACCAATTTTCAGGCTGTAGTTTTTAAAATGTTGGTGTCAAAATGTGAACAATGGTGGCTTCAAAATAAATTTGCGCAATTATTTTAATACTTTTAATTTCCGTTATGCAAAATTTGCTAATAATATCCTCACTCACTATTTATTTTATTTTATTACGCTTCCAAACGATTCGACACAAGTAATTTCCTAAGTATCTTTCTATTCACCCTCCCAATTCATTAAAACTCTCGACAATTTGAAAACTGCCGTAAAACTTTTCTACTGTAAGAACTTTTCGTGACTGATCAGTCTCTAAGGATTTAATAACTCACTTTATCTCGGCGAGGATCGTGCTTTAAAGCCGCGGCGGTAAATTTTAAAATCAATAATTACCTCAAGTTTATTTCCCTTAAACCAGACCGCGATGTCTTTAAATCGTGAACGCTGACCCCTTTTGCTCCATGTGTATGCAGACTTGCAACATAAGCACAGTCAAAAAAATAAAAGGGGACGGCTTCGATCATGGCTCGCCACACGCATATCGTTCCGAGTTTTATTGACGTCGTGATTGCATGTCGGGGTAGAAAATTGCATTACTGACTTTTACAACTCTATGGAGTGTACGCTTTTTTTCATGATTTTTATATGCTTTCGTCGATAAATCGATACAGGAGAAAAAAAGCTTTTTTTCACTGGGAATATTTTTACCCCTTATGATACAATCTGTCGAGATAAAAAAATGTCCTATATCGTACGCATTGTCTGTAAATAAAGCTGACGTGGGCGCGATAGTACAAGCGCATGGCTTATACTTGACTCATCGCGGATGGATGAAACAGGATTATATTATCTCTTCGAGGTCCTGTCGCACGCGCCCACTGCGATTATCGGTGCGAATAAGTCTCTCTCTCTCTCTCTCTTTTGCTCTTTCATGTACGCGATGCGCGACGCGTGCGAGCACGTCACAACATAATGCATCCTCTGTCATAATAGATATGCAAAATAATCATTGTATGGACACGTTTGTAATGCGCGCAGAGTTCAAGTGCACAACTCTTCAAGGATTACAAAATATTTTTGCTTCGAAAAGCGATACAAGTGTTGTAGTCATTATGTACCGCGAGTAGCGAACATGTGTGAATTCAAACGAAGAAATTTCAAAGTATAATTTGAAACAACACTTAGCTTGTGTATAGGAGCTCAAGGAGGGAGAAAAAACTTCGTCGATAGTATAATGCATACACTTTCCATACTCGCGGGCCTATATACAAGACGTTTAAAGTGCATCGATACACTTTCCTTCCAAATACATTTGCGATTTTCACGCTTTTTGTGTGTTGTTAGCTATGCACGTTACCACTTACACAAGTACTAAAGCAAGCTCGATTATATTAAGATCTACTATATTAAGATAACTCAAGGAATCTCATAAGTGTTTACCATGGTTGCTTTCTTTCCTCTGTGGTGACTGTAAGCGTAATAGTAGCAAGTGCAAAACAGAAGGGAGCTTCTATGTCGTGTAATGAGATTTTATCATGTGTCTATGGACAGAAAACACGCGACCATTCGATTAAACATTAAGTATATAGATCTTTATGACATCAGTGAAATTCAAACGATCCTGTATTTTATACATGGGAGAAACTGCTACGAAAAATCTAACGTCTAGACTTGGAAGTTTTTATAGCGTACGAGCATTACATAACAATAGGTTTCAAAGTTATATTTATTCTACCCCAAGACAAAAAATCTAAAATCTTATCAGATCTCAAACATGACTGTCTTAATGCGCATATAGCATGACAAAATTGAGACACACCATGCGATTAACGTCATAGTGCTGTCTGCTATATATTAATATCGAGAAGTTTTAACAATTCAACTATCGTATAACTAAGTGATATAGAGATGAAAAACTTGCGAAATCGAAGTTATTTACAAATTTACAACAGTAGATGACACAAAGCCCAAAATCTAAACGTCAGGGAAATGGAGCCAATTTTTTGAAAACTCGTCTTAGCTTATACTTTTTTCACCTCGTGTAGAATTTTGATACTTGAAACCATAAAGGGGTTTAATTCGATTCATATGTCAGTTCGGTTACGATCGAGTTTTCATATATTTATTTCAGTCAACTTTCATTGTCACGAAGAGCTCAAATATTTTGATGAAAAGAAAAAAAAGGAAAAAGCTGAAGTAGTAAAAAATGGGAACGAATGCATGGGCAAATTGACTAATGTGCACTTCCTCATACACTCAGCGACGTACATCATTACGCGATGATAACAGTCGATAAACACGAAGTGTATGTACGCGTACGCGTGTTCATGTAAGCCGCAGCACAGTACGATGCGGTTAACTGGGCTTTTTTTCTCTTCTACACGCACGAAAAGTCTTGCTTTTTATTATTTGTAAAATTGCACGCGTACATCAATATGAATGCACGATCCAATGGATCAATTAATAATGCATGTTCTGTGTTTATAGAGAGCAAGATATATAGAGAATAAAAATACTGTTATACACGCTATGAAATTGCGGTGGAGACTAGAAAAAAATGTTATTTAAAACTATGATATGCGTGGTTTTGCAAGCGCCAGATCGAGACACACTAGAGATCGATCTATTTTTTCTTCTCTTTTTCCAGAGATCGCAATCTTATTCAACTGGTATTATGATACGTGAATACGCCAAACGATCGTGGTGCACGTGTGTGTGCTCTGCTACGTTTTGCGACGAAAGTTACGCAAATTATACACCCGCGAGTACCGCAAATGTGTTCGCATAATAAACGTTGCGAAGAAAAACATATTTGCAAGGATCCGAGCTTACTCGATTACTTACTTTACATAATTCATTTGTTTTGCATATGACTATTCATTTCAAATTGGATCGAGGCGATTCTGCCACTATTGCGTAGCATTATGTAAATGATTGTGGAAAATTATTTATTTAACGTAGATTTTTTTCCTTTTTTTCATCTTTATTTTCACTCGAGTACAAGAAAAGCTGGAAAAGTGAACGAGCCACACGCAAACAGATACGGCTTAAAGGTATATAGAAGAACTGAGCGCAAGACAACAATCGGCCAATTACTCTTTCCTCGCCTTCCGAATAATGGCTGCTACAGCCCTATTGTTCGATGCGCGCGTAAATTCAATGAGACCTCGCGCGCACTTCACCAGTCATTTGTTATTACCTTTTTTTCGTCATCGGCTACTGAAAAGTGATTACGTAAATAAAAATAGATGCAATCTTAGCCTGGTCTATGCCTCGTTAATATATGTAAACACGTATCGGGATCCGATAGACGCAGAGCTGCATACACTATAAAAGGCATCGGTAAAAGCGACACTTTCTCCAAATTTATACTTTCGTAAATCGAGTTGAGAAAACTACCTCCTCGAGGGCACGCACTGAATAACCTGTTCGATTTGCGTATTAAATTTTTGAGGAATGGCAAGGGTGGCATTAGCGCAATGCGCAAGGAACAGAGAGATTCATCATAAAATTTAATGCTCTTATATACACACGGCTTACGTGTCATTTCTTCATCATCTTTATGCATGCAGAATATTACACGTAACTCCTCGTTACGTAGATTTTTCAACAAAATTATAAAAGTGGTTTCTTGACAATTAATTTGAAATATAGCTCGTACAGTGTAAAAGTATATATCGTACACTGACGAGATCTTTTGTACTCTATCGTAGATATCGATTTGATTTTCGTATTTTTATGCAGCTCTCATTATTATTTATTTCACTCGATTACCCAATAATATTAATATGCATATAGTGGAATATAATAGCAGTCACTCTCTCTCTCTCTCTCTCATTTGTCGTTTCAATCAAGCGTAAAATGACCCAGTCTCTTGTACTTTAATTTGTTCATACACAAATAGATATATTTAGATCAGTCTTCTCAGCTTACATGACCTGAACTCGATTTCTTTGACTCGAGTTCAATATTTCAGTTATGTGAATGTACAATTAATAAATTATCTCTCGGATAAAACATTTGTATGTGATTCATGTGTTGGTGCAATCGAATTTTCTTTGTTTTTCCCTGAATGTCTTTCCAAAATACTGGCTTGGAGCCTAACGATCAGCAAAATAGAACATCTACTACAAAGCTATTTAGAAAAATATTCAGTCACAGTTACAGAAAGTGTTGGGAAATTGTAATAAGAAATAAATCATAGCGTTCGCGAGTAATTTTCAAAGCATACAGACAGCGCATATGTATTTCCTAGCTTGGTTCCGTTTCGATTAGTGCACACGATCTTTAATTATTGTGCACATATTTATGTGTAGAAAGTGATCTCCTTTACTTTGAAACTAATACATTATCATACGCTACAGGTATAAAACACGGGGTTATCTAGAAAAAAAAGTTTTATGTAGGCTAATGCTCGAACTAATAACTCCGAAGCTTACACAGCGGACGATCGTTTTTTCGCAAAAAACACGCCAAACACTGCGTCTTGGTGTAGGTCAGACCGATGAACTTTTTATTTGAGTAGAAAACCACTGCATAATTGATTATTCATCAAACAGAATATTGCTCGGCGCCATAAATAGTAGCAAATAAATATTTATTGCAATTACAAGTATTACTTCGTACATTCTGCAAAGTTTAAAGTAACTATATGTGAATATTTTTGAAAGACCTGCTATATATTTTCTCATTCGTTACTGGCACGATGAGATACGTTTAAAATGCCAATTTCGAGTTTTGCGATATAAGCAATTACACGTAGGTTTGATTTAATTATATTCTACGAATACGTAAGGTATGTTATAATTGTGAATCATCCATAATCCGATTCTTAATTGAAAATTTCGCATTGAAAATAAAAGCATCTTGTAATTAAGACGTTTTGTTTTGGTACGTGATGTGCAGTTCAAGCAAGTTCTACGTACATATTACTTTACGCTCGTATAATTAAACATCATAAATTTATAAGCAATTAAAATTCATGTTTCAAGTAAGAATTTATAATATTCATCCTTTATATACATTAAAGTGATGGTCAGTCAGTTTCAGAAACGTAGTTGGTGTATGGCTTGGACCTTCATTCTGTCCCCCATGATTTTTTCTTATATTCAGCTTTATAAAATTACTATGTAAGGTATACATACTCTTGAATCGATTTTGTATACATTATGCATATGCGAAAGAAAACATCCTTTATAGCAACGTCACGGTGCAAAAGGTGAGGACAGCATGGGGTGGTAGCAACATGATCGGTATCTCTGTTAAATTATGTTGGTAGCACCTCGCATACGTTTTGTATACAGAAAAAAAGGCAAAATGTGTATGCGATGCAGTTTAAAAATACCTTTACTTATTTATACTTTTTTAAGATGATCAAGTGTTATATCGTTGATGCGTTTGACGCAGAATGTTACAAAACTTGTTATGAATTAGAGTAATAAAAAGACTCGATAGCGCAAACTAAAAATCCAAAGAAAGGACGAAACTATAAAGATGTAAGATTTTTGCAAAAGCGTAGGCATTTATCAGGGATTTTTGATAAACGTACACGTGAAACTGGCGTTGGCTTCAGATGTCTATTGAAAAGACCTTGGACATCGGCTAAAAATTTTATCCTAGCGATAAGCTCGGCAGCAACACGCATGTATTGTACGATCTACTTATATGCTACGAGCAGCGAGTATACATATAGCAGAGAGGAGAAAGAAAGAGAAAATATCGTAACCCTTTAGTCTTATAAAGTTTCGCGCCTCTGCTCTTGCTCGTCGATAAATAAACGAGCTTCTAACGATAGTCATCCATTGATATTGACAAGGTTTTGCGTCACTAAGAGCTCTCCATCGAGAGTCTGCAATTGCAAAGCGAGCTTTATGTTAAACGCATACAACCATATGCAATGAAAATCTCGTGTATAAACAAGCTCGGGGATTTATGGCGATACTGCAGCATGCACACACGTATATGTACGGAAGCGCACGCGCGCCAGAGTACACTGTCTAAATAACATGTTACACGCGCGAAAGAAAGACACGTGTTTTCTACGCTTCCCTTTACAATGGCCGACAGCATGAGATGTATATTATGCAGTGAAAGCAACATTTTAGGATGTCGACGTTGCTGCGGCGTAAGCTTTAACTTTGTCTGTTCGGCCTGAAACTTTACAGAAACGAACGTGGCTATCGATGCACAAAAGTATGGAAAAATATACACGGGTATTAGAAGGAAAAAAGAGCGAGAGACGAGTGAAAGGGCATGCATCGGATATTGATGCGTGCAAATGGGTATCGAACGAAGGAAACGTTTATTCTGATTAGCATACATAGCCGCTTTGTAAGCGTGTATACGTAAGCGCGCACGATATTTATTCGCGCCAAAGTTCAGGCACATACAAAACCCTGGAATTACTTTCTCTTTTATAAGATCGACGAAAAAACACTCGAGCCTGGCAAGTTCAATGCTTAAAAGTGTCCGTCGAGATGCGCCAATAGTTTTATAGTTGAAAGAATACTTGATTGTAGTCGTCATCGTCATTGTGATTACAGCATCACTTGAAGCTGATTTAGTATGCAATCTTAGGGAATAGTGCATCATCGCCCGAAAATTTATGGAATAAATCAGATCTTGGCTAGAAGATTCTCAAAGAATTATTATAACGAGCAACGAGCGAGGTACAAAAAACAATGAACTCGCGATCAACGGTCAATACAGCAACACGAGAATCTTTATCTTGGGAAAGTACAATGACCCTATAAATATCTTGCTTCCATCATTTATTAATTTTTTTTTCATTTACTTATCAATCTAAATATAATTACAGACTTTTCATGTCATGAAATCTATACACTACTGTAAGCAAACGAGACATTACGTAAAAAAGGCACTAGTCGTGTTTTTCACAATTCTGGAAATTACTTTAAATAAATAGGCAGGCCAAAAATTGTTATTTTTCTACAAATAGCCAACTCATAAATTATGCATTTTGTTACGTGTTGCCTAATGACAAGGGAATGACTCGAAAATGAATGATGGACCAGCCGAACGATATGTTTGTGTAGGCGGTCACGTTATTTTTTTAAATTTTTGACAGCGGATATCGATCGATCGAGCGAATTCCGATAAGCGCGGTGCACGTGTCTTGAATCATCAATTGTCGCCATCTCACAATTCTCAAGTTAAATGCTATTAAAATTTATTCCCACCGATGATTCACAGCTGTTAAGCGCCAAATGATATCACGCGTTCAATGTGTAAAAGATATAATATGCAACAGTCAGAGACATATATGTGTCGAATCCATTAATAAATTAACCTGTGCTGACCCACTTAGGCTTCTGCACAATAGGAATGATTATTAAAAAATTATAATATCTCGCAAAGTGCGAATGATGCTTTAAGATTGGAAATTGCATATGTGACTTGGCTCGTTTTCATTGGATGCAAGCCACGCATTCGCGACGTACTTCAATATACAAATCTTAGATTTAGATACAAAATATTGACGTCATACGCGAAGCGGCTTGCGGAGATATTTTTTTCACTTAATTTCTTTCAAGAACGCCAATAAAGGCGATTTCGAAAATGTCGACAAATCATATGATTACAGAATTTCAGCTGGATGACCTAGAGAGCGAGTAGAAACGAGAAGGAGAGGGATAATTTGATTGCCAAAACACACGAACGAAGTTTACAAGGTAAAGCTCATCGGAGCTTTGGAGAATGCCATTTACGAAATGTAGAATAATTGAAGCAGTGTCCTTGATCATCTCTCGAATAGGCTCGTTTGACGAGCTTTACGAGCGACCAGAAAAAAGAGAAGGTGAAAAAACGAGAGGCTCGCCACTCCCATCGTTGTAAATCACACGCCACTGCAGGAGACTCGTATCTAAAGGAAATATCGTCGCTTCCTTTGCATACTTGGTAACATCTTCTAAAGCACTGAATCGGCCAGCGATGTCAATTAATGTTTGGAGACTATTTCGAAACTGCAAATCTGCGATGCATCGGAAATTACAGTATGAACGGGGCGAATTTTGCAGTGACAAGTGTTTTCTAGCGATGAATTTCTGGAGAATGGCCAATCTCGGATGTAATACGTATATTCTTGGAAGCGCGGTGGCCAACTCTACGCGTCTGAGACGCGGATTTTTTCTCCTCGGTGTTGCGAAATCGCAATAGATAAGTATCGAACTCTGCCAATGCGTTAATTTAGAAAATAACAAAACAAAAAAAAAGTAGAGAATAAAAAACGAGAACATCGGACTATATAAACGAGGAAGCGCGACAATTATAAAAACCGGTTAATACGAGTGCCGCTTCCATAATGTATAATAATAAATGCAGCTCCGTGACATTTCAGTCATTTTACAATGTACCGCTCATTTTGCCACATCCACATGCTTTATTGCACGAAGGAAGCTCGAGCGCCACCCGATGGAAAATTGCCATGTTAAACTCGGGCTCGGCATCGCGATGTACGGCCGCGCAGCGCAGGCAAGTGCTACGACGACGACGACGCGAGTTTCTGCGCACTGTATTTTTCCGCTTGTCCCGCTTTTTCTCTTTTCACAATGACCGTTGGCTCTGCACGCGACATCCGAGTTTGCGAATTCACGTTCTCGCGACGTAAAATCGATAAACAACGATTAACGAAAATATCTTGCAAAATCTGAGTAGTTGCTGCTTCCTTGGCAGCAGCAGCAAAACAGGCAATATCAGCAGTGGCACAAAAGAACATTAACTTATATGTGCGCGAGTTTCCATGTAATGTCGAATTTTTTAACGATTCTATGGTCACGGAGTATCGAGGAGGTTTTAGTCACTTTCACCTCTAAAAACTGCTATTACGCGCGCGGAAAAAAAATGAAATATAAACACAAATGAGCCTATTGTTATGCAAGTACACATGTGTATGGATGTACGGCGTGATTTGGACTTTCAACGCGAGGAGAACAAAGAAAACAAGGATTGATTCGCAGATGGAAAAACAGGCATCATTCCATATTACAGGTTGCACTTGGACGCGAACGCGCAAAAAGTGCATTCAGCATCTAAAACCTATCTTCCTTTTTGCGAATCAAGTGAGAACGCTCATATACTTTAGACCTATACACACACATAGACATAGCCATACATATAATATCTAAAGTATCAATCTTAATGGGAGTTTTAGAACGAAAAAGATCGGAAAAAGGGCGAGCACGAGTAGGTTTTATCTCTTCTCAACCGACGCTGAAAAGATAAAACCGGTTGAGACTCTCTGATTTCCATGTATATAATGTTATACGCCAGCATATAGACGCTATATACACGAAACAACAGAAAGAAAAATAAAAGTAAGGCGAGGTGTTTGAAGCAGCAGCATAAGCAGCAACAGCAGCGCAAAGATGTTCTTCATTTTCGACGGGCGATCAATCTTTTCTCTCACAACTTGGCGTACCGAGAGAGAATTATTAAAAAAAGAAGAAAAAAAGCGCCGGAAGAGGCTCGATTCTTCGGCATTTTCTGCGTGTACGTGCCTTTTTTTCATTTATCCGTCACAAGTACTACTTGAGGTAATTTTTCTGTACGACAACTTGCAAGTTTATCCACCGATTGTACTCAATCAACGACTCAAGATCGAAGTTGTGTGAGAAAAGTATTTACTGTACAACAACTTTGCAATGAAACGCAACGACGACAACGACGACAACAACAACAACAACAACAACAGCAATAACAACAACAACAAGAGCAATTGCAACTGCAATAACTACACGATTGAGAGCGCGAGGCGTAACG
The DNA here is from genome assembly GCF_000599845.2 of Trichogramma pretiosum. NCBI lineage: Eukaryota > Metazoa > Arthropoda > Insecta > Hymenoptera > Trichogrammatidae > Trichogramma > Trichogramma pretiosum. Next base: position 56,322 of record NW_019640932.1, on the reverse strand, counting down.
AACGAGTATTATGGATTATAAAGCTCTAGCTCGAGATAATTGATTGGCTCTCTTTCGTCCATGTGATGCACAGCTGTGTGGTTTTTATTGTCCGATATAAAATCATCATCGCATTTCTCTCCCTCTACGTCCATTTAGAAGAAAGCCATTGGAGAAAAAACAACGAGCCACGAGTCTATTGTGGAAAATGCACTAATGTTCATTCGCGCGATAATTAAATTATAACGGAGTATTGCATATCTGCGCTTTATGGCGGCTCGCACCCAGTACCCACACTCGCCTCTCCTCGATCGCTGTAGCGAATCGATTGACGAACGATTTTTTTCCTCCTTAACGGTTCGAAAGTTTACAAATGTTAAAGTGCATAAAACACGGAATTGTCGAAGAAGCGAACTTGGCGCCGAGTATGCGAGCTAGACGCGGTATATTAACTCGAGAGGTACAAAACGGATCTTTAAACGGTCTCGTGTACATACATTAAGCTTATCTGTTTAATCCCCATGTACAGCTTGACGCGTACGACGCACGTGCCGAACGAGATTTCATTCATACGCAAGAAATTCATAATATAGGTGTACACGCGTCGCATTCAACTGCAGACTAATGCATCAAATGCCTATGATATAGGAAGGCGAGAGAGCAGAGCGCCGAGGCAGCTTCTGCTTGCGGTTGGCGCGGTTAAGCGACTTTTATCCTCACGAGCGATAAACATCAAACAAAATGTAGATACAAAAGAGATTCGAGTATAATTGATCGGCTGCGCGCATAAATCTACTCTCGGCATATGTATGAATTGTAACATTGAAGGATTCGTCAGAGCATATAATGCGCGCAGCCTATATTCCAAAAGTAGAAGGCGGAACGAGGAAACTCGAACGATTCGCGATAAACTCGAAAAGAGAAAATCACACGCGCACATGCTCGCTTTGATTGCAGTTTAGCGACTTATATTGCAGATCGATCAGCTGATCGAGCCAAGAAAGAGAGAGAGAGAGACGTGCATAGCATGCGTATACACACATACACACGATCAAGAGGCAAGTATACACATAGCGAGAAAAACGACTTCTCGTCGGAAATGGAGGCCGCGAGCACAACACTACTGGGCGATTCGCGCGCGAGGCCTTGAGACGAAACGGCCACGATCGACGACATGAATCGCGCCATATGCACACGCGTTTACGCATATAGATGTAAATAATGGCACGCATTTGGGGAAACGCGGGAGCGTACCAGCAGTGTACTTGAATCTGCGAGATAATTCAGATCTGAATCACGCTACATGTGCGCAGTGCGTACGTGCGATATAGTGGTGTATAAATCGTTTGTTCAATCGAAATTGATATGATTCACGTTCGTACATGTGTATAGGCAGGAATTAGTCAGCCTGCGAAAATGTCAATTGCAGCCGGTTGATATAACTTACATAGCCAAACGTTGCCTCTGGGAGCGGCCTGCAGAAGATTCAGGTGGAGATTGAAATCTAGGCTGGCGAGATCTTGACGAAGATGCGTCGTGTCCATGCCCAAAGCTCGCTGCGGCAGAAGAAAAAGATGATCGCTGCCCTCCGCGGGACCGGGTCCCGGCCTGAGGCTAGCGCTACGCGCTGCCGTGCTCAGCATCATTTTATTGACCCGCAATAAGTGTCCCCGCGCGCTATCGTCTACAACTATTTTCTTGCATCACGAGTCTTGCTCCTCGAGTCTATCGGTATTTGTTGTGTGGCAACAAAAAAACAAGCAGTAGCAGCAGCAGCAGCGAGAAAAGAAACGAAGTAACACGACGACGAGGAATCCAGCCGATCGAGATCCTCGCGAGCTGTGTTAAGTAATTGCAACTTGGCACGTCCAACCGTTATTATATGTAGACTGAAATTCTCCGTACAGTAACAACAGCAGCTGCGGAGATGATGATTGAACGTATATGCGCTCGCGATATACGTTCTCGCGATGCAGCATGCACACACATAAACACACACACACGCACAGGCACAAACACTCGCTTGCTTGCCTCGCGAACGCACACAGGCGATTTACAAAAGAAGTGGGCCAAACTGCAGCTTCAAGTGCTGCTGGCGCTGCACACAACCTTGCTTAAGGTCGAGCAAATTTGGCAGTTCGTTGAACCTGGCTCGATGCCGTTCTTTGTAATGCAGGATAAGCCTTATCTCGAGTCTCTCGCTCAAACAAAGCTACTTGGTCGGGCTCGTGATTTCGCAATCCGATCGCTCGCTAAGCACGACGTCGCATTAGCGTATGAGAGTTCGCGCATAGACGAGAGTCTCGTTACGCATTCGTTAGGCGTCTTGATGAACTTTTGCGAAGCCGACGAAGAAGAAGACGACTCGCATTACATATTATTATCCAAGAGCTGCTTGTGTGCGTTTATCGGACGCGCTACTGTTGCGTCGGCGGCGTTTTGCACATCGGAAGATTATTCAATTGATATTCATCCGCGCAGTGAGATGGCTAGGCGGAGAGAGAGAGAGAGAAAGAGAGCCCCTTGGTGCTATATAATACTGTACGCATCGAGCGTTGGCTTCGTTTATTCAATTGTTTCCTCTCTGTACGTGCGTGCTGTTATACCGCAAGCTCCCTATCGCTGCTTGAAAATGTTTTGTTTATCTTTGAAATCAACGTTTAACCATGTGAATTATCTTTGAAAACACTGAAGCATTTTTGCACTAAAAAAACAGTTCACTAAAACTTCAACATGTATTTTGAACTCTCACATTAAGAACAACAAGGAATTTTACATTAACAAACGACACTGTGCATTAATGACGAGTCAGATCGCGAACGGCATAGGTTATGAATGTAAAAAGCCATATGGAGTGTCAAGGCACCGAAAACGTCACATTGGCGGAGGCAACGTGCACACTCACACGTGAACGTAAACAAAGTCGCGCTATAAACAAACACACGGCTAACGTTTTGACGTATCGCTTAGAGGCGCGTGCGGTGTACGCTATACAAACGAGGCAGAGGAGGAGGAGAAGGAGGAGATCTCTCGCGGACCCGCGCGCATCGACGGTCAGTGGACGACTGATGAGAGGGAGAGAGACGTTGAAACACATCAGACTGTATAGTGGCGTGCCGCGGCGGAGTCGGTGCAGACGACGACATTCGCGCGCCGCGCACATTATATATACACACGCACACACAGCACTACTGCACACACGTTGTCGGTGGCTCGGTGGCTCGGTCGCGCCGCGCACGCCTCTTGTTCTCGTACCTATACTGTGCCAGGCAGTTGTCGGCACGGCGAGCACGAGCGGGGGCGGCAGCCTATACACGAGCCAACGACGAGCTGGTACATACATACCACATGCTGCACTGCTACTTTATATACACACGAGATGCAACGATCGTACACATTTCGCGAGTATTATATACGTCGCGAAATTGAAAGTAAATATAAGCATATGCCGCTGTGCACCTTCGACAGCACAGTGCGCGCACGAGATTTTCTATGTACACTGCACGCAGCAAGCTCGGATTTACTCGATGAATTTTAGATGACACGCTCGAGTCTTGTACTTTCGCAACGACAGACGACAATTGTGTAAATTCCAGATAAATTAGATCGCAGCTCTATACTTTTAATTATCGATCTTCAGAAGGGGCGTTTAACGATTCCATATCAGATATTAATGTAGACCAGCATTGAAGTGGGTTTTTAGTACGTCGATTTTTTTTCCTCTTACTCGTGTTGAACTTGATGAAAAATACGCATTGCGATCAAATGCTATGCGGGAAAACATCAATTTGGTAACCATAGAAAACTCTTCTAGTTTTAAAATATGCGTTGGAGTTTATAAAATAGTCATTTTTAAAATGTAGAACGAGAATGCGAGTTTGCGTCGATATTTTCCATGCATAAATCGTCTAAAATTACTAACGAGGTCATGCTCGGCAATAAAAGTATTGAAATGTTTCTTGCAAAATTGCTTAAAACACAATAGAAACTGCGTGAACTGGAATAAAACAAAAAAAAATTGAGCATGTATAAAAAAGAACTTTATCTCGTTAAAAATGGGCATAAAAGTGATTTTCCTTTTATACGGGCTCGATCGTGTGAAAGTATTAACCTTATCATAAATGTCAAATTGTATAAGGCCGCATATAGTTTTTGCGCGAGAAAATTTTTTTTTCTTCGCGTCAAGCAGTTTCTATTTTCTCGTAAGAAGCATATAAAACGACAATAAGCATGAAATCTTGATTTCCGCAAAACAGTGGACAGCGTCCTATTAACCGAGTAAATATCATAGCGAACGGCAGGTAGAAAGAGAAACGGGACTGCACACATAAAACAGGCGCAGAACAGCGAGCGTTTTTCTTTATATCTTTTTTCCTTCTACTTTTTTTTGTCTTTCGCAACGTGTCGGTGACGGGGAGAAAAGAAACGTCGAGCCATTATCGATTATAATTATTAATCGCTTAGAAATGGACACTTATTAAAATCTCCTGTGCGCGCCGAGCCATGGCTACAAACGAACGTTTATCGATTTACGAGAGTTCAAGAAACATAAAAACTGTGACGAAATGTATGCTGTGCGGTGTGCGCTTATACACGCTCTTGCCGCACACGGTGTGCACCACCGCAGAGCCAGTCACCTGCTGTTACACGTCGAAAGCGCAACAATTTTTCGCGCAAAAATGTATTCCAAGTGTATCGAATTTACATGTTCGCACGAAGTTGCTGGTATTACATGCGCATGCACGTATAAGGTAGTCGGTGTTCGCGGAAAGCTCGAGGGCTCTCTCTCTCTCTCTCTTGGAGGCAATTACATTTTCAGCAGCCAATTAATCTATCCAAGTGCTATCACTCCAACTGCATATCATTATTAAATCGCTTTTCGAATGAATCATGCAAGCTAATCCATAGAAGCGAGCGAGGGATTTTACAAGACCGCAAAAACTCACAATGCGCACACGCGGTTAAAGGGATCTACTAGGCGCGTATTATATGCTTTATATCTACAGAGAATATTACATGAAAAAAAAAAAAAGAAGTATGTTACGCATGCACGCGCACACGCAGCTAAATTAAAATCACACCTGACCGCGAACGCGAGAAATTCATTATTATTTTATACTGCACACACACGCAGGCGCAGTTGTGTTATATCTGTAATATAGCAAGGCGCGATGTATATGCACCACTACCACGTACGTTCTCCTTTATTTACACGCATTTCATATGTGTCTGTGTGTATAATGTATATGTACGTGCATAGTAACGGTTTCAGCATTCGCAGGTAGCACGCGACAAATGGCGATCGTTTGTAAAAGATAAACCGAGAAATTACGCCAGTCGAAAAGCCCATGCCTAGTCTCATTCAAACGCCGAGGCACTTCTTTGAAATCAACTTTTTCCCTCCTTTTTCCTAATACACCGGACTATGAGTCTGTGTGTGTCTGTATACTCTCACTTTGGCTTTTGCGTCTATAATTGGCATCGCTTAGGCCGGGAGAAAGAAAGAAAAACTAACCTTTTTTTTTTCGAAAAATATGTATAACAAGCGCAATTTTCCTGCACCGTATATATTCTCCGCGCCGCGTGTGTTTAGACGAAAGCACGCGACGTTAGAGACTGCGCTGCCGCGAGCATGTGTACGGTTCCTTCGAATCGTAAAACATTTTATTGCTCCGCACTGGTGATCTATGAATGCATGAGTAATGTATTTCTTTTTTTTCGTGCGCATAGCATCGAGAATAAAATAATAGAAAGTACTCGAGGCTAAAACACTAGTATAGAGAGGCTACCTTATCTACGCTTCGCCGTTCACGACATTTTTCAAGATCGCGATTGAAAAAAAAGAAGAAGCAAAAATAATACCGTTAATTTTATTCGATGAGAATTTTGCAACGATATATCGACGCAACGGTTAATCTACGAGAAATTTTACTTATACACCCACCCCCTGCCGCCTTTGGCAATTCGTATTTCGTGCAAGAAGACAAAAACGAATGTTTCACTTGTTCCTGTATATGATAATAAACTAAACAATATGAATTATTGATGTGTCGTTGCACAATTGCGTAGCCTCCTTGCCTCCCGCTTTCGAGAGCTTGTGCTATATCGTATACGTACATATATATATATTCCAATGATTACACAAGCATAATCATATCTGTAACACTCGGCGCATGCAGCATGGCACATTCCATACCGATGCATAATTAAGCTAGAGTGCCAGACATACATATATGTATGCGAGCGGCGAACAAAAAACTTTGACGTTACCACGCAATTATGATAACGGTATGAGCTTGTGTTTATTTTATATATAAAATATATACGCTCGCACACGTATATGCACATACACGCGAGTTGTTCTGCGCAGACATCAGTTAACTGATATACATGAAAATCGCCAAGAAGATTCATCGCCATGTATTAGAGGCTTAGAGATCGTTGCTCCTCCACCATGTACAGTACATATAATACCTGTACGAACGCACGAACAAAGACTGAATTTTCTCGGAAGATGAGTGCTCTTTCTTTCTTTTTTCATTCACACATGGTCCAACAATTTAAGAACTCGGGCGTGACGATTTCGGTGGTCAGAAGATTACTTGTACGTACATATTTAACGGAAAAAATTGCCAAGAAATTGTGATGCACAGCTTTAGCATCCACACAATCAAGCAATAACATTTCAATGCTTTGATTTTGCTCAATATACATAAGCTCTGTAGACGAATTATAGAATGAAATACATTGGAATTTTCACGCTTGCGGTAACAACGTTGCACACAAAACAGCAACAACGAACAGCAAGTAGAAGTGAACAGTCTTTTTAATTATTATAATTTTGCTTGAAAGTTAAAGTTTTATGAGCAAAAAAAGACCAATTGATTCGAGCGATTTCTGCTTTATCCACGCGGATGTTTTCTTTATGGAGCTGGCGGAAGGGAATTTGCACAATTAAACGGACTTGCAAACACAAACCCACACTTTTACAGAATCAATGCGTACACGCGCGTGCATACATCCATATATAGATTTCTCTTTTGAAGCTATAATGCACGGTAACAATTCAAAAGCTGCTTGGCTACTGCACTGCACACACTACTACTTTAAGACCGAACGCTTTGGCGGCGCGCAAGATAAATTTAGCTTTAATTAAGGCCTCGCTGCACCGCCTTTAAAAATTATCCGCAAAATTGAAGCTTCCACATTCCATGTGCAACGTTGGCTGCACCGCCGCCGCCGCCGACACTACTGCAATACGAAATACTTTTTCCAAGTCTCTCGAAATTCAATAGGCTTAGAACTGCGGCATTTGCATATAAATACAATTTAATGCCCAGAGTAGGTGCGCGGGGTACTTGCACACGCAAGGATACGCGAGCAGGGGCACACGCGATATTTGAAATTTTAACTCACAATCTTCTATCTCTCTCTCCGGTTGCGCGAAGAACGTCCTATAGTCGTTTATTAGGCTTTTAAAAGGTTGCGTAACCTTCGGTGAGTAAGCGCCAAAAAAGATAATTAAGATGCAAGTAGATCAAACAATTTTTATAAGAAGCTCAGTGAAAGGGCAAAATAGTTCCAAACTCATTCTCGGCAAAAGTTGAAATAACCGAAGAAAAAACATAAAATGCATCAACTGCAAGTTCCATTTAGTCGAGGATTTCGTCAAAGTGTGTGAAAAGGTCGAGCGTGGACATCCTTTGTCCGATCAATCGATTTTTACGACCATAGGAGGAACAACGCAAGTGTCGCCAAACAATCAGCCACTAAAACAACAAAGAAAATCGTTTTCTCTCTAATGCGCATGAAAAGTTTGACGATTGATCGGTGCTATACGAGCTGCGCGCTCTCACCCAACAAAAGAAAGCTAGCCTATGCGCCGAGCAGTTTTACACCTCGTGGATACCCGGTAAAAAATCCCAAGGTAGGCGCACGTAAGCCAGAAAAACAAACAAACGAGTCGAGGTGAAAAAAAAAGAACTACCGTAGATTGCAGTCTCAAGCTCATCCATTGGAGCGTGCATCGGTGAGCAGTAGCAGCAGCAGCAGCAGCAACAGCAACAGCTACAGTTCCTGATCACTTTCACCTGCACACGGCAGTAAGTACACGGCTACTTTTGTCTCTCTGTACTCATTACGTGGATATACATTGGTATACACAGGCCGAGTGTCAGAGCTAATATGCATGAGCTACATATATAAGCAATTGTTAAATTACCAGTCTCTGGCAAAGGGTCGTCGACTTCCTGCTCTAGCCTCACGTATTATACACAAGCTAGAAGTGCAAAAGAGACTCTTTGCGCTGGACTATGTGTGCTGTGCTGCGCAGCACTCGAACTTGGCTCGCGCGACCTTTAAGCGAGCAGCTTGGGTCATCGGCACAGCCGCAGGTCATTGTGCACAAACGACAACTTGGGATGCTAATGAACATTCCTCCGGGTAACGATTCTCTTTATTCTTTGGATAATGATCAATAGCTCGCGTGCATTTCAGGAGCGCAGTGACAAATGTCTTGGGTATATGGACAAAGTTACGTCAATCGTAAAATACCCAAAATCCCAATTGAAACTAACAATGTACTCTTAAAAAGTATATTGAAAAATCAATTTGAAACCTTTAGGTTCATTCCTCATGGATCTTGGGAATTTTAAGATTGGCGCAGCTTTGCCCATGATGTACGAGTAAAGTTGATGAAATTTCCAAGACACGTGCAGAGGATCGATTTTAACGTTTACGACCTGTCGACAGAAATTGCAATCAGCAAGATTGAAAGACGCTTCATTGGAAACACTAATCTGTCAATGTGTCCGATCGTTTTGAACGTCGAAATTTCCTCGAACATCAAGACTATTTCCATCATCGACTATGCTTCCATTTCTTCGATGCATACATATTTCTATTTTTTCTCCATTTTCTTAAATCAAATTTACTAGTAAACTTTTCCGGCTTCTATTAATATGACATGCGGTAAGAGATACTGCGCCGACTGAAAATGTTGAGATAGACAGTGGCAGCTCTCAACGCACAATGAGCTCAAAATTTTAATGAGCAGCGCGCGGAAAAAAAATATATGGATACAATTAAAAGAGCACGTGCATATGTATTAGTATACAGCTCATAATGACGTTGCCGCATGCTGAATGAGAAAGGCTTAACGATGTGGGCCCTTCAGAGCTGCTTGGAAGACGAAGGCTCTTCATTAGTCTGCGCGGCGCATGTAGGTGGTCGACGACGACGACCATGGCTATTACGCCACACTATAAAGCCTATATACGTATGCCCATCTCTCGCTTAAATATTTTTCAACCAAGCTATCTATCAAATTGTTGATATTTTTTTTAAACCCATAAACGCTATCGGTTTTATACGAATAATGCCCTTGGTATTGTAATATATCGCGTGATGGTGTAAGTACAATGCAATCAACTCATTTTTTACGAGGATTTACGATGCGATCAAATTTTTTTACAACGGCCCTAAATCAAAATGTGAAAGCGATAACTTTTTTGCATGAACACCTAACTTTGTGACGGAATCCCAGAAAGTGCAGCAGTCAAAAAACGATATGTTGCAAACGTGCATCATTGAAGATTTGATGCTTTCGTAAAACATGTTTTTTTTGTTCATGCACTAATAAAAGTCAATTGCTTTTTTTTTTTTTTTTTTGAAAAAATAAAAGATAAATAATAACAAAAAAATTATAATGTTCTTCATCATTTTTAACAGTATTAATTAAACAACCTATAACTTTCGGCGCGCAATTCGACCTTTTTTTCATTCGACCAAGTAATATAGCAATATATAACACATAGAAATTCAACGTGTACGTCGATTATAAAATCATGAAAAATTGAAAAATTAATACCTGCCGGGCCATTAGCTTATATCAAATAAATTAATTGGCTATGAATGTCAGGAGAAAGTGAAAGAATGAAATAAATTGTAATGTATAAAAGCTCATGACCATTATAAGCAGCGAAATAAAGTTTATAATAATATCCAATTTTCTCGAAATATCAAGATCTCATATTTACAACGGAGGCGCTCGTACTCGATTTATCATTCCGCGCGTGCAGAGAAAACTTTGGCGCGCACGTGCGCACCGAGCAAATAAATTCATATCAATCAAAATTGATTCGAGAGACGCGGGTTAATAATACGGGGGAAAAAAGTCCATTAAGAAAAGAGCGTGAGAAGTGTGTTCTCGGCTATATGGGCGCCATGATACATAAAAGCGTCTGTCCAATTGTAATATACAAGAACCGCACCGCGACACATATAAACGCTGAATAATTCTGGCAAATTGTCAACCTTGTGGAAGTGAAAAGCGCGGAAAGAAGGGAAAAAGTCTCTCGATAACTTTTATACGCTGTCGAGGCGTCGAATACATTATATGTAGAGTATATATAACCTCGATCTTCCAAACGCGAGAGAGAGAAAGATTATTATCTCCGTGTCATGGGGAAAGTATAGGCTATAATCAAGCTTATAAGCATGTGCTCGCGGTAAACGTCGCTGCTGTTGCCGCGTTTGCTGTCTCTTGTCGCGCAGATTTCCAAAGAAAAGCCAGCTCGCTCGTTATATAGAGATGTTATACTATCCGACATTGTAATACGGCTTGTATATTACATGTATATCGCATGAAAAGTTGGCGACACGAGGCCTTAATTAACGAACGATGACTGGAGTATACGCGGCTGACCTGGTCACCACCGCAGGCAGCAGTGTCGGAGCTCTTATCATTTTCCGTGCGCGCGTGCAAATGGTTCGAGCGCTACGCAAAAAAAGTGCACCGCGTCTATAGCCTGCAGAAACTGGCTGCAGGATCTCGCGGCAGGCCGAGATGAAATCATAGGATAATGTATAATGATATTTCACACCGCGCGCGTGTACGAGATTGAGAGAGCTAAATTATACAGGCAGCTTGGAAAATAATAGCCTGGAAAATTGCAGTTCCCACAAAAGAGCAAACAACGCACATGCCACCAGATGAAAATTATCCTATTTATCGCAGCCGATTGAAGAAACAGCCAGAGACAGAGAGACGTACCGGGGAGAAAAGAAAGATCGACGATAAATCACGAGGTGAAAGGTGCGAGAATCGATTATACTTTATACTCGAATTAACGATAAATCCTTGAATCTAATTTTCCGAGATTGAAAAAAATCTGTTTGATTAGAGAATCGAGTGTGCATATGGAGGTGCCGATGCACGAGATTATAACGCACGACTTTCATGCCCGAGCGCGCACCCGCCTATATATAATAAATTTTCGCGGGTACATATATATATAAAGCATACGTTAGAATTTCCGTTTTCTCCTCGTGTGACTGCTGCACTTCTCTCCGAGCCGAGCGGAGCACGAGAAAAACAAACAAAACTGCTGAGGCCCCGATCAAAAAGTACATATACGATAAATTAAAAGTTTGGCGCAAAAAACGAAGGCGCCGCAGCCGCCGCCTGCAGTACGGTTATATGCACGGGGGCTCTTATGGCTTTGTTTACTGCTTTTATTTGCAACTCATCCGAATAATCCGCGGCGGCAGGCAGGCAGGCTTTCGCGCGTGGATTAGCAATATCGATCGTGACTTTCAGTTCCTTTGCGCAAAAGCCAAAGTGAATTGCATACGGAGAGTAACTCTCTTGCCAAACGCTCATTTCGGCCTCGCGCCACGCTCTCCTCTTTAAAAGCGTTTTATCTTCATATAGTATAATATAATATATATTGTAATATTCTTTTCAATCGCCACTTCGCCTCTGTACCTATTATAGCGTACGCGTGTGTGCAGCTATTGTTTTCGAGCGAACAATGGCTGACGCGTTGCCGTTTTTCCTTTTTACCAATAATAAACGAGATTTTTGCAATTTCGTTAATGAGCTATGTGTGGCTACGCGTCGATGATGTTTTCGCAGTGGTACAGTATAAACTTTGCACTTGCTGAATTTCATCGAGCACATAAATATAGCAAAATAGAACGAAAAATTCACGAGCGTCGTTTCGGTTTCATGCCGCCTATCGGAGCTTTCTAATTGATAAGAGGTGTGTATGTACGCGCGCTCGTGTTCAAAGTGCTACCAAAGCTTAACGTAAAATTAATCGTCTACCTTTCATCTTCGTTGCCATCAGCTCGCACGCTAATGTTTATACCCTTATCGGATAAGCGTTAGACGACCAAAAACACTCACCTGAAACATAAAGAGAGAGAAAAAAATGAGAACACATTATTTAGTTGTAAACTATGCTCGTTGATCTTTGCCAAAGTAATAAATTGATTGTATTTAATTCAAGGATTATCAATCTGTAACGGATAAGACATAGACACCTGCAGAACCAACGGTCAGTATACGAGGCGCGTTTTTGCTCGCTCAGCAACCGCGAACGGCGCCACTTCTCGACGGCATTACGCTCGTGTGTATCGTATGCCTATACGTATATAGCAGCGGCTGACAGGAACCGGCCTCTCGCGGAGAGATCGCGAATATCCCGAGCAATGCATAGCAGTACGCTTAACGTGGCACTGCGTGCGAGGGGAGCATCGATTCCCTCGTGCGTGCCGGTATTTATAAAAGTGTAAAATTAGAGTGAAAGAGAAAGACTGACCGAGAGATCGTTTACCCCAGCCACAGAGTTTTGAGTTTGGATTAATTTTGGCTGAGAGTGTCGGGAAATGAGAAGTGAGCACTCGGCCTCGCGTGTGTCATCGAACTTGAATAGGAAAATGTCTATATAGTAGTTGAATTTTCATATTGAAGAAAATCTAAAGTACTGAAAAACATGCAAATAAATCTGATAACATTTTCGTACGATAATTCAATCGTCGTGTCCGTGTGTACGTATATTTTCTTGAATTCAGGGGCAGCCAATCAAGCGCAGTGACTGACTGCTATTCGTTACTTAATGGCCAAGTGAAAGAGAGCTATTTTGCAAATTGACTATCTCAACAGCTTCTGCAACTCGGTACACTCGAGTCAGTAGTCGAGTGCTAGAAACTTCTAGACGTATTTAAAATGAATCTTCTAATGATGCAAAAAAAATATTATTAATGATCTTCTACACCAAAAAAGCGGATATCATAAATATCACTTGATCTATCAAAGCATTAAGCGTGCATGTGAATGGATTTATAAATGTACGATATAAAAGTAATTAGGTCACTTTGTAAGCGAAAGGTTGACCGAACGGTAGATCATTACCGCGGAAGTAACTGACAAAAAAAATTAACACGGCGCTGTAATATTTTTAAATCGGTCCTAGTCACAACTTCGCACGAGTGCAAGAAAACTGGCGAGTACACATATCTTGTGAGAAACATCTATTTTACCAGCGTGAGTTTTCGGAAAGTACCAAAGCGTAGTCTCGGGTGCTGCTTCCCATCGACGACTGAAATCGAACCGAACGAAGCGGCAGCTGCAGCAATGCCAGAAATTGCATACATAAGAAAATAGTGCAGTATACTCTAAAAGTATGTCACTGCTGCAGATGTCAAGAGGACACAATAGAGACCTATAAAAGGAGGTTGCCCTCGCTGCAAGCAGCATATATAGCAGTTTAGGCTCGATTCAAGTGTATAAATAATATACAGATGATCAATGCGATTAGGTCGAATATATACATTCATATATACTCATAATATACATATATGAAAGTGTACACATACTCCCTGCCATTTATACCGCTGCGAGGCTTCGTTCATACATATATTGTTCGACTACGTCGAAGGTTGCGCGAATGTCGAAAATTCACTCGCAGGTAGATTTTTTAGCGTCTCGGGTAATAAATTGCTTTTGTTTGCCGCTGCTGCTTTACAATAGGCGTGATACGTTTTGTTAGCATCCGTGTGTATGTGCAAAAACGGTAAGCGCAAATAGAAAAGAGACTCGTGGTGTGAATAGCCGAGATACTGCGTACGTGTATGTGTGCGCGCGCGATCTATTAATACGCTCCTTCGAGATGGTCGAAAGTATGGTGCGCCTGTGCAGAGCAGTCCAGCCGTGTCAGGCCAATGGCTGGCTATTCCGCCCACGTACAAACCATTATTAATGTTACGCTTTAAACTTTTGCCGTTCTCGTTACTATTTGCAAAAAAATGCAAATGTTGCATTCAAATATTACGAGCAAATTTAGCTGTACTACAACTCGAATGTACATTATGTGAATTTCATGGAGAAGCTTTTAAACACAGGTTGGAAGGATGTTATTTTAGATAACCATAATTAATTGGAAAATAATTCGAGAATATCTTCGCGTAAGACTGTATAGTTCTATGCCGCGAACATATGACAGGCGTTTAAATAAATTATCGTGCCTCGAGATCGCGCCGAGGAAGAAATCGAGATAAGCCAACGACGAATAGCGAGGAAATTAGTTTACTGCACGCATAATAAGATAAGATAGTGCCAAGATTCATATTATAACGCGCTACGTCGATGACGGCAACGTTACCAGAGCTATAATCGTGTGTGGGTATTCTGAGTCAAGCCTGCCGGAGGAAGAAAATCGATTCAAAACTCGCGCGTTCTACAGCGACGTTTTCCCCGTATTTCATTTGTATTGCGCTTGCTAGTGCAAGCCCAGTCATTGCGGATCGATAAATCGTTGTAATGTTGGATATTACGTGTACGCTCGTGTATGCGGCAGATGTGCTGCTCTCTCGATGGTGGCAAAAATATTTAACCAATATACCAACGATAAAATCCGATTGCCTTACCAGATTCTTAATTTGGAATAAAGAAACTTTTACCAAGTTCAAGGACAAATGTGCAACTTCGAACTTCTGTTTGAACGGCATACTTGCCGCACGCCACGCGCTTCCCAAAACCGAAGGTTCCACTTGTTGAACCAGCTGCATTGCCACATTTCAACCTCTCCCTTTTATATCAAAGTCAGGCAGGCGCACAGGATTAAACGACGAAATTATCCCAAGTATGAATGTAGGAAGAGAGAAACGCAGAAGGACGAGAATAAAAAACAAAAAAACTTGCCTTCCTCGTATCTGCTCTGGCGAGTTCCCGCAAGCGGATCGAGAAAGGAGTATTTTTTTTTAACTATTCGTGTAATTACGTACACGTACATTTGTCTTGCATCCTGATTTTATTTTCTTTTCCTTTTACCGAATGAATAAAGCAATGATATCAAACGTTGTCGCTGCACCTCGAGCTCTTAAGGGTGTTTTATATTGCCTGCGACTTATGCTGTCAACAATATCAATTTTTAATTTTTTTTTCGTGTAAAAAAAGCTCGATTGTTAAAAAATGTTCTGGAAGTTCTGACAAATACTCCTCTGTAATTACTAATAAAGCATAATACAAATTCAATCAACATGATACTTATTACAACTTATAAAAAACAGGAAAATTTATCTGATTTCTAGGAAATTTGTTTTAATAAATGAAAAATTGGTTATTTATATTTATATGAAAAAATGGCTAAATATTATCGATATAGCAGTAAGTTGTCTTTAGTACAGAAATTCCTCAAGATGGAAAGGCTTTCGAAACTCTTAAAACTCTGAAGACTTAAGAAAAATCATAATAAGTGCAATATTTAGAAGAGAGCAGCAAGTAACGTCCAAGTTAAATATTTAATATTAAACTACGATCATAGATGCCTCGTGCTTTTTGTAGTGAAACTAATTGACGTTCGCATCTTTTCCGCTTTTCACATAACAGTTCGCGATGTAATACTTAAAAGCACTGGCACAAACAATGTATATGCTCCATGGACTTTTAACACGTTAAACAGAACAAGGCGCATGTGCGCGCACGGCGCGGCGTATACGCACACACTCGAGATACGGTACATATAGTGGACGACCGGGATTTTCATATAAACACACCATTTGCATGTTCCACCGTCGCGGATGTGTGTCCTACAATATACGAAGTTGCTTGTGCGATTCTTGCGTACACTTACGATTCTTGGCGACCGCAAGGCTAGAAAGTAGTTTGGAAATTTTCTTTATTGAAGGGCATGTCGAAGACGAAGAAAAGGTGAAATTTTCGAGTGCGCTTTCCATCTTCCTCAAAAGCAATAACACAAAGATTTCCCGTAGAATTTCGAACAAAAATGTTAAGTGGAAATCACAGAGATTTCGATGGAAATTTTTTTATTTTCTAAGTGGTTTCGGGAAAGAACGTCTCGATATTCTTCAATATAAAGTTGTCTCAAAATAAACTATAATTTAGCACTTGAGCGCAAAATAGCAAAAAAATCAGAGAATAAAGATTATTCTTGTCTTGAAGAGTGAAGATGATTCGTGCGTCATGTTAAAAAATTAGAGTTTGTTACGCTCATTTCTTCAGCTATTGAGTTTATATCAAAAGTATCATGCTATGACCTAAAAGACTGCTTGAATGGCGTTAAGGCTAAATTATGAGATATCAATTTATATTAGTAGTAAGAAATCAGCCTTTAAAATTTGATAGCACACAAAAAATATGAGAGCCAGAGAGGACTAAGGTGTTGGTCTTTGCAAACAAGCTGACATACCGATACTGCTTTCAAATAACGACTACAAATTAGTATCGTATGGCATAGCTGTTAAAAAGATTTATGGATTATTAGCAGTATCGCTATTATAATTGACCCTCTAATCGACTCGGCGTTCAAAAACTCAAACTATCTCGATACACAATTTGAAAATGATGATGATGATGATGATGATCGTGCTCATGATTATCATGGCCATTGCTCGCGAGCATCGCGTGTACACTCGATTTACTGGCAGAAAAAACATTCATTGCCGTAGCAGCACTTAATTAAGCGCTGTAAAAGCATCAGAGACCATGCGCAGACGGCTATTATTACATGCTCAGGGAATGATGTGTTAAAATAACAACAACAACGCAGGCTATAATGTCGTCGATGACACTTTTACTTTAGAATGTAACGTCATTATTTTCAGAAATATTGCAAACTATGCGACAAGGTAACTATAACAAAAAAAATTACCTGCATAGTCGTGTATGCATATCGTACAGTGCAATTTTAGCCTCAGCTTGTTTACCCGCGCGTATACGGAGAAAGGATATAGCAGCTGAGATGCTTATCGTTTTTCAATTGTTAGCGATTTTAGAAAATATGTGCTCGTTGTTTACGTAACGCAGCTCAATTTTGATATGTAGGCATGATTTTAATGATGCCGAGTCGAAGAAAAATACAGAAAATAAAATTACAATCGATCAGGTGAATTTAACAAATACTGCTAGTACTAATCATTCGAGAGACCAATTTAAAAAAAAATGAGATAATAAATGTAGGAAACATTATTCAGTTTGCGTAAAATGTCTGTTGCTATTATGTCAGACCCTGATAGTCAGATAAAAAAAAATTGTTTAATGCAACGATAACATCGGATCTCGACAAATACTTATAAACAGACTGAAATCAAAGACACACAATGCATGAGAAATCTTTTTAACGACTGATATAGTTTTCTTAAAAATACAACCAGCAAGTTGACCTTTTAAAAGTTCCATTCGCAATTTATCAATGCAGGCTTTTCGTAGATGATATTGGCACGCGAGTAATTTATGCATTAGCAAAAATATCCGTCAGATATTGCAGTCGCGAGTCTTGCGTAAGAATGCACGTGGCAGCGGTAGTACCGGGCATGATTTATTCGCTAACGTGCAAATGTGTATACGTGACGGTAACGAGAGCTTTTTTTACAATCGGTGCACAAACAGCCGAGTGCGAAGAATACACGTGAGGGAAAAAAACATTCTCCGCTTTCGTTCGCGTACTTGTGAGGAGTCATGAAGTTTTCGATGCTTAAAGGCAAAGTAAACAGCTGTTGTCTCGTTTTTCGTGAGTATGCAACGGTTCGTTTCTCGTGATGTATTTTGCTATTTCGAATCGAAACGTATAAGAACGAGCGCGCCATCTTAACGACTGTGAATTACGATTTGGTACCGATTGAAAACTCGTACGAAAGGAAGCGGATGTCATTTGTTTTGTTTTATAATATTGTATGTGTACTCTTGGTATTTAATAATAGTATTTGCAAAGACTCTATACAATTATTTATACAATCGTCCGCGAGGTGATATTTTCTGAATCATCGTTACAATTGTGACCTTGTATAAAAGCTCGCAACGGACGGTCGTTTTAGTTTTCATTGTAGGTATAATGTTCATCAAAAACGACGCGAAACTGCGCTGCAAAACTACGCTTTGTACACGATTTGTTTTCAGCTAAACTGTGCCACGAAGGAAAAGTCTTCGGAGCAGTTCCGTCGTGGAAGGCATAATCGATCACGTCGATAGCATTGTGCAGTTAATAAAATTGCGTTACAATTATCGAACAATACATCCATCAAAGGCGTTCGAAATGATACATTTCACATGTTGCAACAAAGAAATGTATGCGCGTTATAGACAAAAAAAGTAGAACGTAGTAATTCACGTACCGTTAAGAGGATAAAAGCGTTGTAAAGAGCGACTTAAATTTTACAGGAAGAGTACAAGAGGAGATAGAGAGTAAAAAGCGACGATATCTCGCGCCAATCACTCGATTTGCGCAATAGTTTCTTTTCCCGAAGTTTATTAGAAAAATAAGGCGGTGAAGCCAGACAGTCTGCGGCCGGCGTGTATACGCGTTGCACAGGCCTATATACAGCAGAGCTCGCATACCTGAATGCTATATGCTCGAGTAATTTGAATTAGCATTGAAAGAGGAAGAAAGATTATTATTCTTCCTTGAGGAGTTATATGCACTCACACACGTGTGTGTGCGCAAGAAATTGCTTCGTGGGCAGATACGTGTAACGCCATTGCGAGTCCGCAGCGAGTCGAAGCCTAGTCCGTAATTGCTATAATTTACATTATCATTGGTACCTTTTTTTGTTCTAAGGGGAAAACTTTTTCTCTTTTACGTAACTATAGTGTGTGTGTGTGTGTGTGTGTGTGTGTGTGTGTGTGTGTGGAACATGGAAGATGTAACGCGCGCCAACCGTGCAAAACCCTGAACTTCGATAGCTGTTTTCATTTTGTCTGTAGCTATTCTATTCCGCGTGTCCGTACGCGCCACTTGACGTTATCGTGTACGACATCGAAGCCTTTCAAAATCAATATATCGTTCCCGACGTGCGATGGCTAATACGCGTGCCAACGATAAGCTCGCGTGTAAAATTAATGAAACAAAAAGAGGTGGTTTTCGCGCGAAGCGTCTTGAAACGAGCGACACGATGTTACAGAGTTTAGAGATACGACAGCACGTCGCGCTGGAGAAATAATTTCTGCCAACAATAGAATTTAACCGCGTCACCAACCAATCAACCGTGTACATATGACTGAGATATTTCGAGATCAAAAGAATCGTCGACAGAACATAAATCGTTCTCCTGCTCCTGTGACAATGAAGTCAGCGTGCAGTCAAGGTAAGTCATTCCTTCGGCTGATGTGTAGTAGTAAATAGCGGCTAAGTGGAATTCGAAATGAAAAATAGACTTTCTAGCGATTCAAAAAAGAATTCGGACTCGTGTGCCATAAATCAGAAGTATATTTGCCTGTGATAAGAAAAGGACTGTAAATATATCCTATATCTTGGTTTACGGTAACAGGTTCGCAGCGCTCGAAGAAATGTTCGTGACAAAATATATTGCTTCGTGTTCGCTATCGCAAGTAGCCATAAGGAGAGTTTTTTTTCCTCGAGAAACTTTGAAATTTTACCGAAAGTGCGCGGGAGAGGCGAGGATGCAAGGGCGTCTCTTTCAACGATACGAGCCGCGACGAATCTATGAAATAATCAGCCTACATATTTTATAAATATATGTGCAGCCAACACACATTGAAGAAGCAACGAGGCGCATGTGGGTATGTGTGCTGCTCTCGTTAGGCTCATCGCCACGGCTAATAATAAGAGCATTACGGGCGCGCGCGGAAGACAGCCTCGTTGCCAGCCAGACAATGCGTGCTCCTCTCTCTCTCTCTCTCTCTCTCTCACTAAAGTATGCGTACACGCAGAGCTCGATTAACTCGCTAGACTCGCCTCCGTAAGCTCGCTAGCTGCTCGTTGCTAAGCAAAATATGCTCGAGGGCTATCCTATTCCTCGTTTCTTTCTTCTTCCTTGCGCACGCACTTAGCTATAATATAAGCACGGGGCAAGCAGCGTCTATAGGTGTTGCGCGTTTGTCATTTTTTCAACATTATAACGTGGATGTTTTGCTTGCACCGGTCATGGTGGCTTGCATAATTCACCTCGCATTCGATCTTCGATCAGCAAAATCAGATCGATATATTGCCGTTGGAAATTGAGAAAATACACCTACGATTGCCGAGCTCTCGCTTACTCAGACTCGAGAGAGATCGACATCGCGGAATCGTGTCCGCAGCCGAGTTCGTGTATATATATATTATGCGATGCGTAGGTTCCAAGCGAAAGTAAATTTGCCACTGCAGCGCTGGCAGGAGCGATGACGTCGAGTGTTCTTCGGCGCATATGCGTACGCACATTATCGCATCTACGCGTCTTGCGCAATCATCGGAGCGTACATGCCCTGCTGTGTAGGCGAGGTCTCCGCTAGACGTCCTATGCATACAAGTATATATAATGTAGAGGTGGTAGCGCGCGGAGAGGCTCGGGGGTTCGAGCGCGAGATACGCGATTACAACGACGTTGTACAAAGCTCGCCGTGGATAAAGTCGATGGGTGATTGACCTCCGATACGTAACTGCAGAGCGGCTTTTCGTGGGTGGATTATGCCGACTCGCGCCTGCAGACGCGCGACCATCATGAATTTGGCCATTGTCGTGCTTTGCTGCACTTAGAGCGATCGAAAACTCAAAAAAATTAAACCAAAGTATCTTTCGTTTTATCGACCATTAGATGTATGTAATGCTTCACTTTCACGAATGATCATAATGTTCCTTTCTTTGTTTCTATTCCTTTTTTTATTTTTATTTTTTTATTTTCTTAATCACTTTTACCCATCATTAGCTTATTACGAGCCACACATCTGTCTGGAAGTGCATTCGCGTAGCCGGTAAAAGCAGAATTATATTCTGGTAATTTCGCTTGTTTATAACGAGCGTACCGCCACGGTTGCAGCCAACACTTTTTTCTTTTTATATTTTAATCGCTCTCAGGACTTCTTTTATAACGGGACGGCTCTGAAAGTTTCTGTTCGAGCGAGCTTATTATTATTCAACAAAGAGCTGTGGCATACGCAGTGCACGCACAATTTTCTGTCAAGAAACTGGCAAAGCCGCTCGGACTCTCGTGCTTCTACGATGAGTTTAGTGATGGCTTAGTGTAGAGAAGTAGGAAAATTCAACGAAACTCACGTGAATTAGTCGGACCACTTAGTAATCGCAAGTTCTTACCTGAAACAATGAGAAAAAATCAAAGTTAGATTTTTTGGATTTTGCTTGTAGCTTATTAACTATTGATATTCGATAGTGAAACTTGTGAGAAAAATGCCATAATGTATTAAAAAATTTTATTTCAATCATAAGGTTTTGTATCGTGAATAGAATACATTGTGCAGCATAAGTCATAAATTTAATGAAAGAATAGGTGTTTAAACACACGTGTGTAAACTGTACAGATGATTCTTTGTAATTATAAACGTCTTTAATATTAGCAGCCCCGAGCGACAGTCACTAATGTTTCTCTGATGAACTTTCTGAACTCGCAGTATCCACGGCATCAGTAGCCTTTACACTTTGTCTTACAAAAAAACTTCAAATCTGACGCAAATGATGTCTGAAGATTATACATCCGTAAAATGTACGCGGAACACAAACGACATCAAATAACGATTGCTTCGTTACATTTTGAACTATATGCTAGTTCAACGAGCTCACGAGTAATAAACTTGAATAATCACGTAACGCGCGTGAGGAAAATTCAATAGAAACGTCAACCCGGTGACAGCACCTACGCGGAAAAGAAAAATTTACTACATTCGAACATTAAAAAATGAGACTCGTAAGTGCAAGAAATTACAGTCATGTGGTACGGCGAACGATAATAGGTATGAATTCTAATGTGTGTCAGTCATCGATTTTTGATGTATTACCTCACGGTTGAATCAATGACTTCATCGATCGGCTACGCGCCGACTTTTTCTCGATTTTCGAGCCGTGGCGCACGGAGCGGTACAGTGCATTATCTGTCACACAGGCATGCTACACGCTCACGTGCCGGTCGTCATTTGCTTGTACAGTACAGGCACCGAGTGCTGTTTTCATATTACTAGTTTTCAAATGGAAAATTGCTCCGTGTCACTTGCGGTGTGTATGAAATCATTCCCTCTGCGCGATAGACGGATTATTTGGTTAAGTGAATGATAATGGGTTGGTAATATGCCGCGTGCCTATGGCAGCATCGGAAGAGAGATCGCGTCGATTCAAAACCAGCATTAGGAAAACCAAATCTTGAAAGTGTATACGAGGCGTTTAAAATAGGCTTTCTCGCTCGGGGCTATATTAAAAAACACCAATAAATTCTTTTGCCGTGCGGGATTAATTCAATTTTCTTAATTGAAACCAATGTGTCTTTCGAATAAGCAATTAACGAAACTGTCTCCGATGTGAATATCGGTTTCGTCGCTGGTGATAAAAGCCCAAAACATCCTATCCACTCGCGTGCTCGAAAATGTTAAAGGTAAACATCATTATGCCAGGCGAAGATATTTAAAAAGTCAACGAGCGCGACCGGCGTAAAAAATAAATCTCAGTTTTCAGATAGTAGAAGGGGAGAGAGAGAGAGAGAGAGAAAGAGAGGAAAAAAGATACGTGAAGTAATACTCGATAACGAAAAAAAAGTATACGCAACAAAGCTGCAGCAGAAGCAGCAGACGAGTACGCGGCAGCGAGTGCGTTGAATGCAGAAACTCCAAAGAGCTATTAGTTGCCTCCGCCTGCAACAACAATCATTGCAACTCGATCCACCGGTTTTTTCTCTCTCTCTTTTTTTTAGCAATGCGTATATAATACACATGTATAATACGCATGCTGCGTGTGTCCCCGATGATCTCGCGAGTATCGATATAGCAGAAACTTATTCGATATTGTATTGCGATTCTCTCGTACTCTCTCGCTCTCGGTGTACATAATATCGTTGCAATAAATTCGCACGTCGTTCCCAATGATGATGATTATTATTATCATCCATATTGCCAAGCACCATACATACGTGTGTGCGGTACGATAGAAAGTAAAAATATACCCGCAAGCAACTTGCGTTTCATTACTCCGAGGCACGGCGTGCGTATATTCTATTATTTCGAGCTATATGTCATAATCCATCGCTCCGAGCCGATACGTATACGCTTGGGGATCGGAGCGATTGGTTTTTTAACTCAAATCTCGGGAAAAACAAAGGTGTTCGCGCGCCGTGTACAGTAATCAATCTTCTATGATTTCATTTAACGATTATGAAAGTTTTCCAAATCACACGCCGTACGGCTATTACTTTGCAGCGCCAAGTTTTTAGTGTCCAATGATTATAATAATATGCAACGATTTGCAATGAGTTGCATTCATTTGAAATGTACAATATGATACGAGTACAGAAAAGCGAAACAGCTAAAAGTTCGATGCCGATATTTCTTCAGCTTTCCAAATTAAAAACCGCAATGTAAAAGAACGCACTGATCGCTCACTTAAAAAAGAGCCGACGTAACACAGCCTACATATTGTACCGCATTAATTGTTCGGACCCTCAGCTGTAATTCTGCGATTAAGCGGGTCAAATAAATTATCAAGTATCCTGTCTCTTAAGATGATAATCGTCAAACTTGGAGAGAAAAGAAACGAATAACGGGCTCACGCGAAAAAGGGAGAAAAAAAAACTGCTGGTGAGAGCGAGCTTAATATCGTTTTTTGGTTTGTTAAATAGAAAAATAGGTTGTACTCGCGGGTCAAGAAGCGTAGCGAAACATATCGAGGACGAAAAAAAATCAATCAAGCGTACACTGGACCCGATATCGATGTATACACAAGTTTTTCTGTACAGCCGTGCTAGTCTACGAGCGAATCATTTTTCAAATCATCGTGCAACGCAACGTACATACAGTACACATACAACGTGACGTCACTTCTCGCCGCATTCGCGTCGATTTTAGCGGGCCTCGAGCACATATAGCAGCAGCGCTCGCGTGACGTCACCGGACCGCAACGACGACCAGCGGCAAAAGGGGACAAATGCAGCTGCGAAAGCGAGTGTTACAACGTACAATTTATACTATACGCGAAATTTACCTAAATCAGCTCGATGCTCCTCGTCGTAGTCAGCCGGCATGGCCACGACCATTCTGTGGGACTCTATCTGATCAGTAAATAAGTGGGCACAGATAAACAACACACATTAGCGCCGCAATCACTGCATCGGAACTTTTTCCATTCAACCGACACGATGAAATGGATAAGCACAACTAGTTGTTCTAACAACTATAATATTTCACCAATGAAAAGATCTATAATCTCAGCGGACGCACAGTTAAATATTCACGTCGCGCGTCGCATTTCCACGGCAATTGGAGGGAATCGGAGAGACACACGCGCGCACGACGATATCGTGAAGAAACGATGATGCACATTCAAAGCGCAAGAGCAAACCAACAACAATAACAACATTAACAACAGCTGAGCGTCTTTGAAAGAACGCGGAGTGCTGCACTTCTCATCGCTGACTGCGAGGCATGACTCGCTGGCCGCAAACCGAGCCTACGCTCGCGTCGAGCGCGAAGCTGAATCAGACCCCTACTACGGCTCTCTCGCGCTCGGGTGGCGTGCGCCATTCGTCGCACTTTATATTATACAGTGATGTGGTGGGACTTTTCCTGATTAGTCTGGCTTCTCGATATTTTCGGTATATTTTTTTGGGTTTTTGACGCTCGCGCTGGCTATTATCTCGAATCACGCCGCTGAAAGCTTACGATAACGAAAGCTTGAACGATTCATACACCGTCTGCTGAGTTTATTTTCTTTTATTTACGTAGCGAAAAGCTGTCAAACTGGCGAGTCGAATCTTTTACGTTCATTGCCATGTTATCGACCACGACGCAACAGATTTTGAAGAACGTGAGGCTAAGTTGTATCGGAGGTAGAATTTTGAATGTTTACTTTAAAGAGCGATTTTTTTATCGTAAGTATGTTTATGTTCATACAGAAAAAGTATTGAAATGTGCTTGTATCACTTAGCCAAATGCTTTTATTTTTATTCTTACCTACGTTTTGATTAGTAGCTACCAGTTTTATTTTCAAAAAAAGGTCAGCAGGAGTCGGCTTTGCTAAGGTGTGGTCTCGCTGTGCATGCACATAAATATAAAGAAGACTTATACTACTTTCCGATCGCTGAATTAATGAACCTCAAAAGATTCTTGCCTTAGAAATCGGAGTGTTACGGAGCGCTTTGATACATAGGCTCGCTCGATTTATTGCCTTTAAATCGGTTTATTATCATTTCTCAACGTAAACAGTTGTTGCTTTATACCTAGTATATTATGAACATCGATCGATTCCCAAAGATTACAATGCAGCAAAGGCAAATGGAGTAATTATTAAAATAGTGAGTAGCGCTATTATAATTGATTGGATGTGGCGATCGCCGTGTACGGGTGCGCAAAGAAAACTTTCACTCGCGCTGCCTCGCTGATATGTTTATTTCGTTAATTATAAACAATGAATAGAAATTTTATCGGGCCCGAGATACTGCAATCGGATACGAAATTAAATTGCCAACGAGTCTTTGATTGAGTGTAAAAATTTATAATAAAAATTAATTTAGCTTAACAGTTGTTAATAACTGTAAAGTGAAAATCCGGCCCACCTTATCTTATCGGAGGAGAGCCGTGCAAAAAACTGAGCCGCCCGTTTTAATCTGCTCGATCTCAACACTCGAGAGCCTCATAGTGCGGCATACCGGTATGCACTGTATAAATACTGCCAAGCTCGCGTCAAGTCCCGAAGTAAGAGGAAAGAAAAAAAACCGAAGAAATAGGTAATAATGATAATTCAGATGGAATAATTAGATGAAGCGGGAGCGATGAATCTAGTAGCCGCTGCATAAACGCGGAGAAGAACAAGCCGGCCGTGTGCTCGGGTAAACGTATTAAGCTTCGCGTGTCTGATACGTTTCGTCTGTTCCAATTAAATCTGTCGAACGATACGTGAGTACCCTCAATTACTATGTGCGCATGTATATGCACGCGCGCGCGAACACACACACACACAAGCGCGAGTGAACGGGTCCTTTATGCATATATTCATGCATTTACATAACAGTGTGTAAAAATCGATGTATAGAATAGATCTGCGAAATAACACGTGTGGAAAACGCATATACTCGCAGGGGGATAATTCTTAATGTCGCACGCAGTTGATTCGACTTTTGATATAAAAAGTGCGTTGAGTCTCTATTGATACGGCGGCAAGCATACGTCGAAACTAGAATATGAAATAAGATTTTTGCATTCAAATTCAAACACGCGTCTCATAATTGGCATGCGTTTAAAAGTCAGCGGTGGAGGCAGCGGCGTCTGTAATAAGCAGACTGGGCTCATTAAATAGCATTTTAATTGCATATCGCGTGTGTACGTGTGTATATTGCGCGCAACAGAGGGTATTACATATTACAGTACGTATTGTAGTTTAATATTCAATAGCGATTCGCTGCACATTGTGTATCCCGTGTAGCTTATCTGAATCTCCTTAACCATATAATGTACAAGTAAGCCTACGTGTAGAGCACGTTTACAAATCTGTATTAGATACAGGAGCTTTGAAGAGCATTTTATAAAGTGCATAATTTGCAGGCACTATGCGAGGGATAAGACAGTATAAAAAAGCGATTGCACGGGGAAAAGAAAATTAAGTAGCAGACAGAATGTTTCGCTTTTGACTCGTTGAGATTATAAACAAAGAACCAACTCGGGGTGCTGCGATAGCGAGCAAGGTAGCCAGAGCTCGAGGTAAATAGGAAGTACAGTGTACAATATTTATGAAATTGCAGCGTCGAGGCAAGTATCTTTACGCGAATTGGTCTTGCGGTCCTGCGATGCGCACTGCACTCGTCCAACGCGTCTTGCGGCTGTTATAATGTCCAGCTATTATAGGCTGTGACTGCGGAGCACATACACCACAGGTACACAGAGCGGCAGCAGCAAAGAGTTTAGGCTTACGCGCGCGCCTCGCGCTTACAGAAAATTCTGACAAGTACGCAATATATTAGCCGTAAATTATTTTTTCTTTCTAATTGCTTTACTCGTAAAAAGGTCCAAAATCGCGTCGAGCCGTGACAACTGTCATTCGCGCTTAGTGTGCAGTTTGCCGTATGGATTCGCAAGTCAGCGAGCGTATTTTTTCAGTTATTCAAATTGAGTTTGAAGGAGTACGATAATAAACGTACTCGAGACGGTCTACGGTTAGCACCTTTACTGACAGCTTTGCGCACCAACAATAACAGCGGCGGTGTGGCCACAGAGCGAATTGTTTTATCCTAAAAACTACTTTTAACAATATAAAAAAACGAATAACCTTGGAGAGTTTATACGTACGAGCCGAATTATTTTTCTTCAGTAATCAAGGCACCATGAACAATAGATCAACAAAAAAATAATCATGGCTTCATTAATTTGTATAATTTACCAGCAGCCAGTCACGAGCCGGGCGGCGAGCAATTTGAATCTCTTACCTGCATGCTTAAAAGTTTAAGAAGAATCAGCTCGAAATATTATGTGCTCCGAGCCCGCAGGTTAATAGACTCATTTCAGGGTTGTATAATCTAGCTGACACGAATAGTGCGTGCTACTTGGGATCCATTACTCTCTCTTGGCGGCGCGGTCAAATAAACCGCTTCTTGTAAAGATGAAGCTAGACAAGTTTAGCCACAATCGAGTGGGTGGACTGCAATATCTCTACGCGCGAATAAAACTGTAGCTGCCGTACCAGCAAATTAGTAATCTAGCGTTGATTTTTTTCTCCTGCACGTCTCACGTCTCATTGCAAATCTCAAATTTCAAAAAATACTACAATGTAGCTTCAAGATATTATTATATAACTCGTGAAGACACTAAAGTGCATGTATATGCAAGAAAAACACGCTCATTACTCGCTAGTATGTATAATGGTATTCTTGAGTACACGGCATAGAGAGGTAGAGGGGGAAAGAGGTGAAATTCATGACTGGGTTACATGCAGGGCAGGGCATGCGTAATATTAACAGGATTTCGGAAAATATCGCAAATGTGCAGTGGCTTCTTTCGATCATTATACGGGGTGTGTGCGGCAGTGGTGGCTTTCGCACGCGTTGAGTGATCGTTTTTCACATTTCTCCTACCGAGAGAGATACGCTGGCATCAGTACGAATTAAAAATATAATTAATGGGTTGATGCGTGGCGGTAAGGTGTAAGCGAAATATTATCAAGAGAAATCATATCCTTGAAACACGTTGGTGCAATATGCGAAAGTGTAAATGAAGAGACGTAAAGCGCATGTTATATGCAAACTTTGGCGAGTCGTCGAGGAATATTTCGTTAGACTAAATTAAGAGAATATGAATTCCGTAAATTCAGGAATACAATTTTGACAAGAATGCGAGAGGTTGTTTATATTTTCACATTACAAACAATCTCTATTTCAGTGCTATATTTGTAATTGTGATTAAACATAAGCAAATAAATGCATGAATTTTTGTACAATACGTACAAATCTTTCCTTTTCTTTTTTTTTAATATAAATTATGATTATTCTTTATACCGAGTAGTTCAAGCTTAGGAACTCGGCCACAAACGTCCACACCTATGAAAATATAAAAATGACAGGTGCACCGGTGTAGATATGACTAACTGCACGTAGGCGTAAGCATTGGTACGTTGGCCGACCGCAACGCAAGAATATATGGGGGAGCACGGAAACTCAGAAAATTATTGAGTACTGGGCACTTGCTCTACATGAAAGTAGTAATTTAACGTGATCAGTACGTTGCTTTTCGGCTATGGAAAAAAAAAGATTATTTTATTTACCAAACGAGTTTTATTGTTAACGCAACTTTTAATGTTGAAAATTGTCGTAGCTACGCGCTTTTCGATCGTAACAAGTGCATCGAGCATCACTAGAGGTCTTTCTGAATTCAGTCGCGTACAAAAATATAAATACAATCCATCACTCGACTTCCTTCCGCAGCAGATGGCGAGTATAGATGCACTTGTCGGCTTATGTTATGAAAACGCCCGTCTGCTGCGCGTCCAAGACTGTACTGTATAATGTGTTACTTTTTAGGTTTTCGACAATGAAATTCCATTAAAATTGATCGGTACTTTTATAAATGTTGGTCAATATGCGCCCGGGAGGAACTTACGAAGCAAGTCCAGAGCTCCGAAGAGTCGAAATTATATTTAGAAAAAGTCTCCCGCAAAAAGTGCAACAGCTGCGAGAATAAGACGAGAGGAAAAAAATGGGAAAAAACGTGAATATTTTGCAAGATTAGTCCAACGCGGATTTTGTACGCGCGAAGAACATGTATAAATTTGACCCTACCGAAAGAATCGGTCACTACATTCAGTCACAGTCTCGCGTGAATATATTATTTAGGATTTTATAAGAGGCTAAGATTAAAAGTTATCATAAACCTCCGAATGTGAAAAACGAGAAGGAACTAAAAATACCATTATTATTCACGTTGAATCGAACGAGCTCGTAAACGTCTCGGAAACGTAGAAACGTGTGTATATATAAGAGACGGCAAATTCAAATTATAGCTTTGATGGAGCGTGATTTATGCAGTTTTTTCTCTTCCAATCAAAAGATTAGAAAGCTTATGCAACGATTCGAGCATCAGTTATCGTTTGTAACGAGCCGAGTTACGGCTATGTATCTCAAGGTCAATCGATTCTAACGCACATAAAGCACATTAATACAAAAATCATGCGACATCCGAGCGATTTCTGATGCTGTAAAATTATTCAACGGGTCGGCGTGCGGTGTTTCCCGTCAAGAATAGCTGCACAATCCCACAGGATCTCCGTTACTGGAAAGGAATTAATGATGCAACGAACGATGACCGTCCCGCTGCGGACGCGGAGAGATAGAGAGAGAACATGAAAAATTTACCCACACAGGGTCGAGGTCGTACGATAAGTCGTTGCCGACTCGAAATCTCGCGTGCGAGTGTACGATTTATACATCCAGCCAGGTAGGTATGTGTGGGATCGATCCGTGTGCGCGAGCCGAGCAAGCAGATATGCTCGTCGTCGCCTTGGTGCAGACGTAAATCTACGTACACACACACATACAATCCAACGCACAGTAATCGATATATACGCGCGTCTATATAGTTTATATCGACGAGTCGTATAGGCAATGGCATGTGTGTGTAAAGCTCGCGTCAATGAACGGCGAGAGAGAGAGAGAGGAAATACTCGATATTTCGAGGGAATACGGCGAGTTTTACTCTTCGTTAGCGGGATATCGGGATATGTGTGCCACCACCGCAAATGTAGTATCATGAGAAGTACAGTTTACTGTCGACATGGTACAAAAATGATTGTCAAGAATTGAATTTCGACTCATCATTCTACATCTGCTACCTGATCCCAGTCTGTGCGATTAAATTTTGCTTGTACACAATTGATTTCATCGAATGAACAACGCTTGTAAACGCTCTCATTATACCAGGTACCTGTATATAGAATACACTGAAAAAATGATTACGAGCGCGAAAAAAATGAGAGAAAAGAAATCGATGAAACGTGTAAGTATGCGCTTTTAATTTTTTTTTTTTTTCTTTTTTTTTTTTGTAAGCAAATAATTCTGATTTTTCTTCTGCGCCTGCAGAACGTCTACAGAGGATCTCGATGCAAATCGTGAATTACCGTCTTCTACAACGACGAATAGCGCAAGTGAGAGAAATTGCGCGATGTACGTACGTATGCGTTGTCGGCAGCGGCGATGCATACACACACAATCATACACACACGTACTGTGAGTCATCAGAATCTTATTTTCGCCGTAGAGAGAAAGGAATAAGAAAAATAAAAAGAAGTTTTGAAGCGAAAGCTCAATGGAATGAGAGCAGAGCACGAGAGGCAGAGGCAGAACTCGCGCGCTGGGGGAGAGCTTTTTTGGCATGGTCGCAAGCACCGAAGAATCCCAACGTCGCTATTAACGCACGCGCTTGTAAATACGTATTATAAGTGTATCGTCGCGTGCGAGCTTTTCCGTTTTGGCTAAACAGCGCAACGATTATATACAGACAGAAGCGAATTCATATGCCCGATGTAAGCTCATTATTGTTCGACTTGCGTATGACATCGTGAGCGGATTGTCTGGACTGGAACGTTCGACTGCTGTACGACGTCGATTGTCGTGCGTCAAAATTTCTTCGAATTCGCTCGGTCGTAATACATCGCCGAGACTCGGATGCTCGTGCCGAGTCGCAACATACGTCTTAGGCACTCGGTGGAAGCTCTCCGAGAATTAGATGCAAATTGCGATGAGCAGAGTAGTAGGTAGTCGAAAAAAGAAAGCTCAGGCCGCAGAGAGTAATCAAATTGACGATAACAGATGTTCAACGAGACACTCGTGTACACTGTACAGTCGGAGTGGGCCATTTAAATTGCTTGCCTCGAGTCGGTAATGCGTGTCGTTATTACACCGGACAGCAGCTGTAATAATGCCCGATTCAGCATAAGGTGTATTATATAGAAAAGATACCCGAGCGAAATGGACTCTGCGGTTAAGCAGGCACTTGCACACATACACCTTCGTGCCCGTACACGCATGTATACTCACACAAATATGGGCTATACGTAAAGAGCAAAGTCTCTTCTAAGAGATGGGGAAATATAGCAGAAGAGGGCTACTGCGAAAAGCTCATCGTTTGATAAATCGAAAAAAGAACGGCAAAAAGGAGTCGATTTCAAAGAAAGCAGCAAAGCGCAAGCAAAGTTACGCAGTGCCTCGTGCGTCGAGTGCTGCTGCTGCCGACTGCTTTTGCGCGTGCCGAATGTTTCTCGCAAGATTCTAGGTTAGGCTCTCGCTCGCGTTGTCGAGTGTCGAGGATGTATATAACGAAGAATATAACGATGAAAATAGCACGCATTCACGCACTCGCACACACACACAAACGCGGTACATGTAAGGAACGCGCGAATGGGCATATACAGCGAAGACCGTGTAAGCCTTGCAGCAATTCGTCGTTGTAATATTTTTTTTAATCTTTTTGTGACTTTCGAGCCAAGTGTAACTGACCTCTCGTTAACTACGTTTGGCTACACCAACACTAGGCTCGCCAGACTTGCACAGGCGGTCGTGGGCCGAGTACATTGTAGGGTAAGTGTAACTGCAGCAGGTATACACGAGGAGTGCGCGCATACACACATCACACGTACACACGTAACGCAGAACGCGTACTCGAAACCTAGATTATGAATTATATTGTCATCGTCGCCGCTGCTATGCCTTCTACTCCTCGTATACCTATCGCTTGCAATACTGTACTGTAGCTCTCCGTATAACGATGACATTATATACCTATAAGTATCGTGTATCTATCTATACGCTATTGCTGCTGCTGCTGGTGCTGCTGCTTCGTCTCGGATTATTATCGTGTAAACGCGAAAATATTTCACGCGGATTATTCAGCGCGACGTCATGTCTCACACGCCCGTCGTAATCTTGATATCGGCAGCTTGACACGCTTGCAAACAATCGCACATATGATTCGCAAGTGCTGCACAATGTCGACTTTTAAAATGCCAATGCGAATGCAAATATCAAATACAAACGAAAAGTTTCGTGTCACAGATATTGCCTTCTGCGGACTTGATAAGGCGGATGAGAAAGAAGAGGAGGCCCCAATACGAGACACACGAGTAGCGAAAAAAAAAATCAAATGCACCGACAATGAATAGGCAAAAACGAACGAACGGCGACGATGACGACGACGACGTTGCAGACACCCTCAATATTTGATACACCTTCTCTACGCGCAGGCGTAGCGCATAAACACGAGCGCAAGGGTGTGTATACAAAAATAATAATAATGATGATTCACGTCGATGGGGTGTGTAGATACGTGTGCTACTGCCGCTTCTATAGATATACTATGTAGGTATATGTGTAGACTGCTATATAGCTAAGCACGTATAATACTGCCTGCCTGCCTGCCTGACTATGGATCGTTTCAATTTCTATGCTTCGCGAAATGTCGACAATGAATGAGGTTAGGTGGGCTTTTTGCACTGCAGTCCGCACAAAGTCCACGTATTAATGCACACACAAACGCACACACGAGCGAAGCACAGAGCATGTACTCGGCAGAGACGATGACTTACCTTGATTATCGGCAAACTCCTGCTGCCTGGAGTCAGCCATTTTAAGTGTTGAAGCACCACCACTGGTCTCGCGGTTTTGTAACTATATAACAGCCTCTGTTGCTGCTCGTACTGTTGTTGTTGACGAGGCTTTATAACCTCCACCTCGTTTCGCGAATCGTTTGCGGACGTCGATCGCCGTCGATTGTACCGTCGACTCCTAATTCGAGGGCGGCGGGCCCTGGTCGTTGCGAGTAGAGACTTTTCAACAGCAGACGCGCGACAAAAAAGTGTGTGTGTGCGCGCGCGTGAGGTCTCTGCTACACCTACTGTCCGATGCTCCGATTTTGCTCAAACTCGAGACAGTCACTTTGCAGCTAGCACTCAGCACTAATATCTTATTGTATTCGATTCTCTGTGTGTATAAGTCGATTTGTTGCTGTACTGCTGCTCGCTGTGTACTGCTGCTATTGCTGATGTTACTGCTGCTGCTGCTTCTGCTGATGATGACGACGACCTCGTTGCGACAATTCACTCATGCGCGCACTCCACTCTCCGGATCCTGCAAACTTGGAATTTTTTGCAATATAACAGAAAAATGCACTCGGTAACGCGTTTAATACGTCTCACAAGCGTTTACACGTGTGTAACAGCGAGTAATGCTCGACTTTTTCAGTCCACATCTACATAAGTCTGTGTATATATATACATCGGTTTCGTAGCACACACGGAGCAACGACGTCCCTCGCACCACAGACAGGCACAGTCGTCGCTGTAGTTTATACAGACACTCTCGCGCGACGGCCTATGTTATGATTATATTTTCGCGCTGTCTATGTGTACTACGTGTGTGTTTGTGCGCGCGCCAAAGAGTGAGGGTAAACTGACTGCCAGTAGTGCCAGTTGTTGTGTGCGCGACTCTGTGTATTATTACCAATACAGCCAACGGCATACAGTCGCAATTTGCGACTACAGGAGTAGGTACAAGCGCGACGACGTTTGTACAATAACTATTGCAGGCAGGCAGACAGGCAGCGTGGCGCGTATCGTGTCGGGCTTCCACACAACTGCAGATGGAACTAACTTTTTTTTTCGAATACTTCAAGAAGCGTTTGAAACGCTGCGGCGGGAATGCCTCACGATTTAAAAGTGTTCCTATCATCACACGAAACGTATTACATGGATTGATAATGTAAACGAACTTTATCTTCTAATTTGCAGCTTGCCGATCGAAATTTACCGTTGTACTGATGGCGCGTTTGCACTGTAACTTCACGATGACAGCCGCATGTTTGTACCGATACGTAATACACGAGCTGTATAGATTTTTTGGTCGCGATGACTCGGGTTATCAAATATTGTAACGCAATGCACAATTCACGTAGAAAATCTTTGCTAGATTGTCAAATGATATTACAAGCGCATATTGTTCCTTGCTTACTTGCCGATGATAAAATTATCGCGCTGCGCTCGCTGCAGAATCTGCACGTCAAAAGTTGCGTGCAAGCGTCATCTGTCCGCGACTCGAAACACTTTGACACTTTGGAACTCCGACTTTTGACTCACAGATGGGACTAGTCGCTAGATGTATGTGCGAGCGAATTTTGCCCGGTGCAAAGTCGGAGTCGGTGCTCGATGGCGAAATTCTGCTCAACAAAAGCGCCGTGGACGCTTACAGACACAACTAAGTTCGCAATTTCTGATTCGCATCGAGTCTTCACTAATTTGCTTAGCCGTTTGCGTTTTGTTTGTTAGAGGTTGTCTCGCCTATAATATGCATTGCGCGCACATGTGCCGGTAGTCCGCTCAACTTTTCGGAGTTTGTGCATGGGTGTATGGCGTTATTTCGCGTTCAGTTTTTCGCGAAAGATGTGCCGGTAGCCCGCTTGACTGCTCCGTGCATGTGTGAATTGTGTTACCTAGCGCTTAGTTTCTCGTGAAAGATTTTGCTTTTCGGAGTTTTGCAACAAGTGTTGGCGCACTTCAATAACACTTTGAATGGCAGAAGTATGAAAAACTGAAGAGTGCAAGTGTATCAAGTGTCAATTAGTAATAATAAATTGTACATTTGATTTTACAGGATGCAGCAGTTTTGCGCTGCTTGTTCTAAAAATGGGATACAAACACCAATCAAGTTGTTTCAGCTTAATTTCAAAGAAGCCACATTTATGTGTTCTTCAGAAAAGGTATATTATTACTATCACTTAAAAAAATTTTTATTTTAAAACATATTTATTGATTTTTATTATGCTTGTGTTCAAAGTGTATGTGGCCTTTTAACTTAGAAGACTCCATCATAATTGAGAGGGAAATTCTACCATCAGGAAATCCAGATTGGAACGAAATTCCTAGGAGGTATTTGAAGAATAATAAAATTTGTCCAGATACTTTGGATTTTACATTTTGTACACCACCGCAGACACCGAGCTCTGATCCCAATATCAACGATGTACAAAGTTCACATTCCACAACTGCTCCAGGAGTAATGGATGGTATCACCCAATCTATTCTTGTAGATTGCAATGGTGAAACAAAACCTGTTGAGTTTAAAATCAATTTTTCTAAATCATTTGATAACTTCAATCAATCGAGTGTTTATGGTGAAAATGAAATTTCTCAAGTTGCAGTGAAGAATGAATTTCCTACGTTTTCAGTTAAGAATGAATTCATTGCATCTAATGTTAATAATGAGAAGTCTGACGCTTCCCAAAATAATATTCAACCTGTTATTATAAAAAAAGAACCACCTGTAATTATAAAGAATGAATGCCTTTCTACAAATTTTTATTTAAAAAAGTCGAATACAAAGAATGGATCGATTCTATTATTAAAAAAGGAGAACCCTTCTAATAATAAATCAAAAATGAAATCAAATTTAAGAGTTAGGCGATCTATTTCAAGTTTATCTACGCCACATATAAAATACAATTTTGAATTCAATGATATATTCAAACGAAAATTCAATGAGGTCAAACCCACAAAAAAGAAAGAAATTATTAAGGCAACTTGTTGTGATGTTAATGATAACAAACCTCATCAAAATGAAATTGATCTATTGTCAGAAGATGTTAAAGTTCATAAAAATAGTCAAAATTTAATTGTAAATAATTCTAGTGAAAATGAAGTGAAAGATGCGTTAGTCCAGCTTGATGCCAAAGTTAATGAATTGAATGAGAGCGTGCATGATTCAAACAAATCTAATACCAATGAGATCAATTTTGAAGAGTTGTTTAATGCTGATAATTTAAATATAAAGAATGAGAGCAAAGAAATGATAAATTTAGAAACTAATTGTA
The DNA here is from genome assembly GCF_000599845.2 of Trichogramma pretiosum. Lineage (NCBI taxonomy): Eukaryota > Metazoa > Arthropoda > Insecta > Hymenoptera > Trichogrammatidae > Trichogramma > Trichogramma pretiosum. Next base: position 19,781 of record NW_019640932.1, on the reverse strand, counting down.
CAGATTCTACTTCTAATAAGGCCATAAATATTGATAATAAGGAATGCCACAATTCAATTAATGCTAAAGTTTCTAAATTAAATGGAAATAGTACTGAAACTACCAAAATGGAATTGGATGAATTGATAGATAGTGTATATACTTCAGAACTGCAATGTGAAATTGATGAAAGCGATGAAAATTGGTTGCATGTTTTGATGCAAGAAGATAGTTAGGTGAATTAAAGTTATTTATTTATTACTTGTTATACATGAGTGTAAAATGATCTATTTTTTTTTTAATAATTCTCATGTGATATATAAAAAAACTGATAAATAAAATTTTGAAAGTTAATTTTGACTATAAATTGTTGTTTCTCAATTATATCCATAATTTTGATTATTTATGATTGTTATATTTTTCATGAAATTTCATTAGATCGTTGACATATAAATCTCTGTTCAATCTTTGACTACTAATGACCTAATGATTGCCATGAAAACAAGGAAAACATTGATAATCATATAATCCCTATTCGTTTCGTAGGCAAGATATGTAGAGAGCTCCCAAATATTTATTTTACGAAATTTTGAATGACCTTTGCGAAGGTTGTCAAAAAATATTGTCGGTAGATTGTCATATTTGAAATTATCGTGAGAAATGTTTTACTTGGAGCAAGGGAAATATACATGTTACAGAGTACAAAAGAATAATCGTGATAGTAAATCGTCATTCATAGTAAACATCATAGGATGATCATCACCAACGTTTTCATAACTATACGAGCAGCGCATAGCAAGCCCTGCGTAAACCAAAATAGCGTTGTATTTTGCGGTGATTATTTACTCCTCGAATTGGCACGTGTTATCGAATGCGTATGCTGTTTTGGTACTATACATATATGTGCTGTGCGCAAGTTATTATACAGAGCATAATCTGCAAAGCTGTATTATACGTAAAAGTCGAGTCTTACGAAACCGAACGTGGTTTTTCGGTTGTGCGCGGCCAATTATCTTTGCCAGTCTTTTGTGATTCAGAAAGCGAGAGAGAGAGAGAGAGAGAGAGACGAGGAGCCCATGTAGGTAAGCACACATAATGCGTGTATACATACACGTGAGCCGTGCAAGTGTGCGCGCTTGATTTCTGAAATTACAACCTGACAGTTCTCTGTTCCTCTCTTTCACTCTCTGTGAGTTGCGCCGAGCGCGCAGTCCTGACACGTAAATTGCTCGCTGCTCTACCTCCACCGTGGTATACGTATATAGCAATACACAGATACAGGGTTGTTCGTCCGATGCGGTGGGGAGGCGAAAGGGGGAAAAAGAGGACCGGTGGGTATATACACGGCTCGCTTCGTTTTACCTACATACGTATATTGCCGGTTATTTCAAAAATTAACTCGATTTCGCGGGAATTTGCCCGAGTGGAAGAGCCCCGAGAAGGATCGAGAGAGAGAAAGAAAGCTGCGGACGTTTGACTGATGCTGTTCTGGAAAACGATTAGAAGCATGTGGGCTTGCACGGGATACATAATGTACACGACGAGTGGTCGCGCTAATTTTGACGACGATACATATCGATTTTTCGACGAGTCTCGCTGACAAATCAGCTTCGATCTTTCGCCGCCGCCCCTATGTACCTATACGCACACGCGAGCAACTCCGTCCGGCGCGATATCTGCTTCGATGCTTGCTTCGATGGCGCAAAATTGTTTTTTGCATATAGATATCGCGCGGCTCCGAGCCTGTGCCGCGAGTGTCGCGGCTGTGTGGTCCAGGCGTAAAATCGGCTCTATTGCGCTTGCATAGCTTGTCGCTCGCGGAGGTGCGCTCGAGCGTCTATACTTGTACGTTCTTCTATCGCGTACATAGCTAATGCATTATAGGTGTATATACCGGCGTACAGAGAGATCGCGTGGGAGTAGCTGTATATTATACAGCGACTCGAGTTGTTGCTCGTAACCGCTGTGTTTGTGAATCCCGTCTAATAGGTCCCCAATGCGGGGCGGAGCAGTGGCAGACCAACCGCAAAATGAGCCTCGACCCTCTCTCTCTCTTTCTCTCTCTCTCTCTCTCTTTCTCTCCACCCGCGCCTTTATTGTGTGTGTGTGTGTGTGTGTGTACTTGCGGTTGATGCACGCGTTCTTCCTCTTACGCGTTATGTACTCAATATTTGATGTGCTTAGTAGCAGCAGCCGCCATCGTTCGATGCTTGCTTTTACCGATTAACTGCCTGTACTGGACGATAATTATCGAGCCTTACCCTCGGCTATGAGTATTTTCGTGATTCGATAATGACCACTGCGTTGCTTTTCATCACTTTATCGTGCAGATATTTACGAGATTTTCATTGCTGCATCTCAGTCACGTCGTCTGTATTTTAATGTCGAACATAAATCGACCATTAGCGTTGGAGTAGCAAATTTATGACGCGATTCGACCGCCCCATGAGCGAATCAGCTTTCTTTGAAACGAGCGATCGCTAAATCAAAACACAACTTTGAAAGACGAAAAAAAAGACTTGCGGATAACGGACTAATGATGAAGGATAAGCGAGCTTAAACAGCACGAGCCGACTTCTTGCTAGTCGCACTTGATAGGGGACTTTTCCAGGTTTTTGTCGGGTATTATTTCACTTGAATTATCGTACAGCCACGACCTGTGCTCTGCCAGTCGCCATACATCACATCATATGCACCTCTACGTACATACACAAACTCGCTCGAGAGACTCTGCAGGCTCTATTATATTCGTTATCGCCCGGCAAGTCTGCGTTGTTTCTAGAGGCGATAGGCATCGTGATGGTGTGGCGAGTTGCGGCGCGACACAAAACAACACTTGCACTTCTATATACGTATATAGCAGCGCACTCCAAGCTGCAACGAAACACAATACACACATACACATACATTTATTCACTCATTCGCCGCTAAAGTTACCTGTTATAATTGTTTGCGCAATTATTTCAGTTTTTTTCTATTTATTAAAGAGCAATATTCTGCATAACTCATTTCTACAAGTTTATTTTATCAAACGAATTTATTTATTACAATATACATTATATTTATGATTACATTGAATTTAAACGGCATTTCAAACCAAGAAAAATTTTTTTGTTGAAGTAAAGCTATTTACCAAGCTGATCATGTCGTTTAGGTCAATCCTGCATCCAGATCAATTTTCACTCTTCTTTCATCATGTTTGTAGAAAATCAGTAGCTAAGAAATGTTTGGCTGGTTCTTCTGAATTGTAATGTAAATCCATGCTCTGCAGTTTGTCAAGTTCATAATATCTATATGGTCTTAGCTGAAATGTGCCTGCTTGATTCTTATCAAAATAAAATATGCGATTAATGATTAACATTAAGGGGGTATGGTACTTAAAATTAAAAAAAAATCTGGAAAGTATTTTCGTTTCCATTGAATTTTTTTAAACCCTAAATTATTGGTTTTGCACTGAGATACATCTGTTTTGAAAATTTTTACTCACAGGCCTTTTTAATATGAATGAAATATCAATATTGCGATCCTAAATCAAGGCTTATTGAACTTTTCATATTCGGGCTCAAAATTGCAATCAAGTGCGGGAAAAAACAGTTATGCTATTAAACAATAAAAAATGTGAAAATATAATCAATGGTATACCAACAGTAAAAGTACCACTGGGAATTTTTATGGAATGTTTAAATCGCTTCTTATAATATGAAAGCGTCAGAAATGTAATTTACTTTCGATAAGCTAGTATTGTTTTTTGCTCGGAAAATAAAAAAACAAGATGAAAAGTTTGTAGGACAAAAATGAGAAAAAATCACGAAAGTCGGTACCAAAAGTGGTGAATTGAATGGGTTATCAACAATTTTAGTGTGTTTTCGACCATGATATTGTCAAGATTAAAAAAATATCTAATTCAGGGAGCAGTAAATGAGGCACTTTTTGGTTCAGAATAGTTCAATTTTCTCTGAAGGTAAGGTTGTCATATAGTTAATGCGAACCCTTTTTTTGAAAATGTTCAATGATAAGAGGACGACTTTCATGCGTAGACGAAGCATACGGGTGTTAAGTATAAAAAATAAACATTTGATAAATATTGCCTAAGAAATTCAAAATAAAAATAACAAAATCTTTATTGTTTCGACGCCAAACTACGGAATTAGGGTATTACTATAACTTAAAATAAGAAGATTGACGGTTCGAAGGTCAGAGTACAAAAGGAAATTTTCCAATTCAATTTTTATTCTTGGATAGGTCTTATACAATGTTATTTGTTTAATTTTCAGCAAAAGAACAAGGTTCCACCGAGATTTGAACTCGGATCGCTGGATTCAAAGTCCAGAGTGCTAACCATTACACCATGGAACCGCTTTGAGAACAGGTAGCTTAATTAACTACATAAATATGTTAATTATAATTAAGTCGGAAACATTAAAAAAGTAATGAAAAACACGTATATAAAGTCAGTATCTATATGTTTTAGTTGCTTACAAGTCATAGCCACTTAAATATGCAATAAAAAACTGTAAAAAATCCAAAATACAAGGTCCCACCGAGATTTGAACTCGGATCGCTGGATTCAGAGTCCAGAGTGCTAACCATTACACCATGGGACCCGTCGAAAACGGGATTGTAAAAACAGTATTTAAATCTTAAACAAGTATCGCGAAAAAAATCGATAAGAATTTCCATCTGAAATAGTTAAATAATATTTTAGGGCAATCCTATATTTAATATTAAGGATTTCTACTTATTTATAAGTATAAAATGTGATTTTATAATAGTAATCATGATTGGTATCACATGTGATAAGAATAAACTAAAAATTTTACGTGCAAATAAAACAATATGTATTTCATAAATATGTCATATGATTACATAAAAGAATTTTCTTAATATATAATTCATACAGAATTTTCAGGAGAAAAGAAAAACCAACAAATAAATTATTTTGAGCTTTTAACATAGTTAATTTACTTACAAGTTTTACACTCTGGTGTTACAAAAAGCTGAGCTTAATTAAATGGTTTTGTTGATATCAAGTATAGTATTTAAATCACACAAATATGTTTGTTACAACATCATATTTACACTCAAAGTAGCCGAAAATCATTTATTCTTAACGATTCAGACGACTGCATATCCCGAACATTTCTTCAAATTTCAATTCATAGTAACTGCACATCAGATATTCACAAATACAATTGAAAACGTATCTACCAACAAACAATACACTGTGAAAGATTTAAAACCATTTTATCAACTAAGACAAGCAAATGTTTCAAAATTCTGAAAAAAAAGTTTTTATTTCAAAAAATTACATACAAAGGATATCCCAGGTGCATATCGGATACCAAAAATACAATTAGAAACGCATTCACCCTCGATAACACATGTCCTGACCGAACTTTTCAAGTTATCGAGTGACAGTGAAACATTCAAAAATTAAAGAGAACCAGTCATGTCACAACTCGGTGCGCTCAGATTTATTATGCGATTTTAAGGACGCTAGTTTGAATGCTATAGTATCTTTAAAAAAACAATTTTACTCTTGCAAGGGTAAAAAATATTGTAGTTGGCATTAAAAACTTTTTGGTCTTCTAAAAATCTAAGAGTCACCAAATTCATGTTAAAAGGGAGTTGTTAAGATTAATTTAAGATAAAAAACGTAGGAGTTTGTTATTTCAATAGTTGAATTCTGAATCATCGTAAAAATGGTCAAAATTAATAATGACTTAGTACATTTGTTTTAAGAAAGAATTGAGCCGTTTCTGCGTAAGTAGAAGACTCAAAATGCAATCCATGACTGAAAACGTTAACCTAATATTAATAAAAGGGCATGGGGGCTTGAAACGAGAGTTGGGGGCTGAGCGGAGTCGAAAAACAACTTATGTGTCAAATAGAACCTAGGATTAAGAAAAAGGTAAAAAAATACTTAAACCCCGCATTTTTATTTGATCTTAAATAATATCTTCACTGATCTTCAGAGAAAGCTATTTGCTACAGTATTGCATGCGTTTTTTGTTGTTCTAATTTTTGGACTGTCGATCCAATAAGAATGTTAAGAAAAAGGTCAATAAAACTTTTAGAAACAAACATTTCAAAGAATGAACTTGTGATACTTTTACTAAACGATGGTCTTGGAAAAAACTAATTAAATTTAAAACAAAATATTTATAAAATTCAAATTTCTATCTTAAAATCGTAAATTTAAAATTTTTACTCAATGTATTTTATCACTACTATATTTATGAATGAAAGAATTGATAAGATCACCATCAGTAAGATCAATAATAATTTTTATTACCTTCAAAGTCTCTTTTGTTCATCGATTTTTCCTTAACGGGCTTGAATAGTGACTTGAAGGACGACAAATGATGATTATAGCAGTCCAAGAATGTCGATAAATTAGGGAGTTGGTTTTTTTCTATCGACCTTTCTATAGACACGTTTTTTTTTCTAACGCTTGAGCCCGTAAAAAAAAGAAAAAAACTTGTATCAATCGATTTGATTCATATAATCACTGAAATTTTACAATCATTTAGGCAGTTATTAATTAGCTTTAGATTTTGATCTTTAACCCAATAATTTTAAAAGTTTTTTTGAAAGCTTATTTGTTAATTTTATTCGAGATTTATTTAAAATTCTATTTACAATTCTATTTACAATTTAGTGCCATCTACCATAAGGTTACATGTTAAATTATAAATTTTATTATATTCAGGGGTTACTCGAAAAGTTGATAGATGACCTAGGTCAAATTTTGCACTATTCAAAAGGACTATGCTTTAACTCCAGTTTTGTAAGTTTTATATCATTTCATAATTTTCCATTAAGTCGCTAGAGCCACTTAAAAGCGTTAATTTTTGTTCGTGTGAAGAAAAATATGTTAGATTTTAGGAAAAGCTTGAATAGCGAGTTGAAAATTAAAGAAAATATTAGGATAAAAATTTTAAAAATGGATAAAATCGACGGAAGACACATATTATGCGGGTAGGGAAAAATGGATGATTGTCTTACAGCATTTACCCTCACTTCCTGCTGCTATCTGGTTGGTAGGGAGCTTGCGCGCCCATCGCACCTTTTTTCTGTTTCTCTTTCTTGCGAGGTACAATTAAAGTAATTGGCCTTATTGTGCTGTCTGAGAGAGAAAGAGAGAGGGAGAGAGATAGAAATAAACTAAGAGACGAAAGCTAACATCAGAGAGTTACTATCTGTAGCTTCAAATTTTTTTGGTGCGACATCAAATTTATCCAAATAAAAACACTTAATAATTCAATTTGAAGTCATCGACAATTCTAAAATGGGTTGAATTATAATTTGCATATTTGCATAGGCAAGCATATTTCTTAATACCTTGATATTAATGCAGTCGTGTCTACTAGAGCTATCTACTTTTGGATTCTTTTCAATAAAATCAATGGTGTCTGTTCTTAAATCATTATATTAGACACAATTTGTTTGTTTGTGTGACAGCTAATTTATTTTTAACTCAAAATGTTTTTTTATAGGATCAGAGATTCTGTTATTCTTCATTAAAGGAATTTTAGGAAAATGCCAAATAAGCATGGTACTTTAAAAAGTGTTTACCGTATTATCATAAAAAATTATTATGCACTTGTTAAATAAAAGTAATTAATATTCTTTGTAGGCGAGTCAATAATATACCGAGTGCTCGAGGCAACAGTGAATTCATTATCAGAATCAGATCAAAGACAAGTACCCGAGACATTTATGGTGCGGCTGTGGAGTGCCAAAAGTTCTCTCGCATAATCCTCTCATAACGGACAGAGATGTTGCTTGAGATAACAATAATTGGCCGGCGAAACGCCGTCGTTTAGCCCAAAAACGAGAACATCAGCCGACTTGGCTCGCGATCAGCATACACGCACGCGAAGAGTCGCGAATGTGCAGCTGCCACATATGTAGCGCACTTCGCGAATGATCGGTAATGAGCTAGCACAGCGATGCACGCGCGCAAGCTGCATAAATTTTCAAAAATACATGAATGCACGCGGCATCGTCGCTCAACATTTCCTGCCCAGGCCGCGGATTGTCCATGTCTATTATGACTTTATGCTCTCGGGGCCTGCGTTACTTTTATTTATGGAGTAGAGCCGTGCACCGACTTGATTTATTTATCCTTGCGGGATCGTTATAATTTGTGCAGGCATGCATTGCTCGTTAAAAAGTGCGACATTTCAATTTTGTGCCCAGTGCCAGGTATACGTACGACCTTTTGAATGGTGTGGTCGTTGTACATAATATAGCTACTACTACTACGTGCATTATTGCATTGCCCCAAAAGAGGATTCGTTAAAAGTGAAAGATAATGTATTATACGAGCCTGCAAAGAGTTCAATGATGTGTATATTTCCTAATCAGCTATCTATGCCTCTCGCTTATTTTTTTTATAACTATAACTAGAGAAATATACCGAAATGAGAAAAGCCAGCTGACCTGTTGCGGTGCTCGCAACAGTTAAATTCATTAAAAAACTTTTACGACTTTTAGTTGTGCGAGAGTAAAAAACCTCGAATTAGAATAGTTTAAATGAATAAAATGAGGTTACAGATATTAATCGAAATTCTTTCAGAGTGCTACACTAAGCTTAAGTAAAGGTATACAAAAATCCGTGTAGGATTTTAGTTTCTATCTTCAGCACGCTTAAAATGACCTTGAAAAAGCCTAAGGCGTAGTTGAATGTAAAATTTTTCGTTTTTTTCGAATCTGCAATAAAAATACCCCAATCGATTCCCTGTTAAAAATACGCAGGATAATAGGGTTTGTAAATTTTTTTTAGTTTTTCCATCATTTTTAGGGATAAAAATCTAATTTTCAAGTTTTCCCATTTTAAATACATGTAAACTTCAAAAGTGAGGGGACTCTCTCTAAATCCATTTCTTCGAATATTTTATACCTGCTTTTTCATTTTCTAGTAGAATAGAAGATATCTAGGCAAGAGGAGAGGAAATACAAATAAGTTGGGAAATGAGGACATGAGGACACTTTAATATGCATGCGTAAATAAATGCGTAAGTGCGGAATGTACTTGGCTCTCTGTTACCAGCACCGTGAACCGAAGGCGAAAATGAATAGCTCCGTCTCCCTCTCTGTCCCTCCATCGGTCCAGCTCTATCTCTTTCGTGATCATCAGCAGTATCAATAACTTAATACAATTACTACTGTAGTAATAACTTGCGGAAAAGGATTCTTATAAGCAGAAGACAGTTTTTAGTCTTCTGGATCTTTGAAATTGGCGATTACAATATTGAGGCGTTCAAAGCGGTACCGTCAATGTCCCACTCTTCCGAATAATAGTGAGGTAACCTTGTAGGTTCCGAATAATGTTGAGGTAATCTTGACCTGTGAAGTGTTTAGCACGAAAAATTTTTTGGATCATATTGAAAAAATAGTCTGAATTGAGAGATGATCATTTGATGGGAAGAGTTTTTATACAGTTGATGAACCAGAAAAGCCCGTTTCAGAATGATTAAGATAAAGATTGTTTTTTTAAATGGGCCTTGGAAAAACTCGATTTGAAAATGATAAGACTGCTTGAAGCTAGCACGTTGAAAATAAATCAGATTAGATTCGACAATGGAACGAGTTATACGGAGGGTTAATTGATATTACAACCCACCGGAAATGGAGTCTTTAGCATGTGATAAAGACTTAAACCTCTTTGTAAAAAGACACATGGCAAACATTTTGATAAGACCATATTTGGAACTGTTTGCAGCCGATCTTTTTATGACTGATTATAGCAGATTGAGTCTGCCGTACGTTGTTGGCCGCCAAGTTGCCGAATATACAGGATATATTTCGTTTCTGCGAGCAAACTAATGAAAAATGCCTATAATATCCGCTACGATGAGATTAGTCGTCTGCATTTTATAGAACGCTAGTTCTATCAGGTTTGATTTATAGCTCACATGAAAATCTGCTTTTAAACGTAAAAAGACAAGTTGTAACATAGTCTATGCCTTAATTATGTACCTGTAAATAATTTATAAATAATATGCATAATAATTCATCATTTTTATGATATTGTACGTAATGATTCTAAGTAGATATACCTTTTAATTGTAAAATAAAAAAAAATTTAACGAGATTCTCGATTACTTCCTATAAATAATCTTCGTTGACCTCATGTTGATGATAAATTGCACTCGAGCTTTAAACAACTAACTTTTGTTCAAATTCTATTTAATTAATGAAATTATTATATCATACATATCAATATAAATATTATACCCTCACTACGCTAGAGTGCAAAACACTTGTACGTAAGTCAAATTACATACGATGTTCTTTGACATTTTTGCCGTGAAAACAGGCTTTTATGGTTTATGGAACAAAATGTATCAGAATTGTACAAGGAACATACTCAACATTTTTTTGAATTTTCATAAGATGATTTCGAGAAATGGGTTTCGAGATTTCTAGATTATCTAAAATTTTCTCCAAAAACTTGCTGAAAGTTCACAATTTTTGTACGTAAATTAGAACAGCGTCACTGAATTGAGCTCGCAGTTTTACAGCAATTCTGTTTTCAGTTCGCTGCACAAGAGTAAATTATGTCAGTATCGCAGCTTCTATCCATCACTGACATCGATGAAATTAATACCCACGTGGTAATTTGTGCCTTGGAAAACAAAATAAATGCTGGCCATTATTTGGAATACACAATGGATCGTGCCATATACGACCAGACAAAAAGAGGGAAAAAATGACGACAGAGGCTCGATTGCGTACGTGCATACCCGGCGTGAATCTGTGAAGGTTTCTCACCGCAACCAAAAGAAAGGCAAATGGCTGGGAGAGAGAAGAGCAGAGGCGAAAGATTTTTGAAAAGAAGGTCAATGCAAAGGAAGTCGGGTGTTTTGCGAAGAAAAGGGCCGAAAAGTACGAAATGGCAAGTGCGCGCGACGCCCTGAATGCCATGTTAATACGAGCACGGTATATGCGTTTATGTAATGCGGCTCTCGAGTGCAGCACAAGCTCATACTCAGGCGTGTGGCCGTACTCGGTCTGCGTCGAATGCACGCGGGGCGCCGCCTTCTACGTGCCCGCCCCCAGAAAGCCCCCACTCGACTGGCTTTCGAGTGACGCGATTCATACACACACATACTCGTACTGTACGCACTTGCGATTATATGTGGATCCGAAGGTGAAAACAGGGGGCGAATTCGCGGGGAAGAGGGGCTGGGTAAGGGGGACCATACATTGTTGCGTATGGGTGGACGTGACATGGCTCATTATTCGAGTCTTGAAAAAAAGGGCATATTCAGTTTTTGAAAATTGCGTAAGTAGAGCATGGATTACGACGGTTGGACATACCATACAAAAAAAATCATGAGTCTCGATGATAGGGCACCATAAATAGAGCTAATGGTGAGGATACATTTCAATAAAGATTATGAAAATTATGCCAAATCAACTTGTTTTTTGATGACAACAGAATCCCTTTACTTGAATTTAGGGGATAAATTTATCAACGCAAAGCATGTAAAGCTTGTCACTGGACGGTAGGATAGATGTAGCGAATATATCTCGCCGAATATCTCGCCGATTTTTGTGATAAATATTATTAGTGCTTTTGGTTATGAGGCAAAATTTTAAGACAGCGTTTAATCAAATGATTTTTCTCAATATTTTCACATTAGGAAGATCGCATTTTTATCATATTTCTTGTTTATTATTATTTTTTATTAATTTTTTGTTTATTCATTTTTTATCCAGCAATAAATAAAATGTAATAAAAGTACAAGTTTTTCAAAATTCGTTCAAATTTTCAAATGAAAGTTTCAAGGGATAATATAATTATTGTTTTACTTAACTATTATGCCTACATCAGCTTTTAATCTAAAATCAGAATTATCTTGTAATACTTCTTTAGCACTTTTTATAATAATTCTTTTCAAATTTAAAAACTCTGTATCATTTGAATTGTAGTTCATCTTTTTGTAAAAACCTTTATTAATTTAGATTGATGGGCGCCAATAAGTTAAAAATTTTCATTTTTTGATTGAAAGTATACGTCTTTTTTGTAGGATTGTAAACAAATGCATTGAATTTTTGTGGTTAAAGTTTATGACGCCACTTATGCATAATTTTTTGTTAATTTTATTATTAACAATTTTATAATTATATATATAAGGTCTAGCAGCAACTTTTTTTCAAACATTTTCTTTGTGAAAAATATCGAATCGAGTATTTTCCGCTTGCTTTGAAATATAAAAATAATAAAAATGTAATCAAATACTATAATCGCTCGCCGCAAAGGAGTCAGTCGCTCGTCGTCGTAATAGGCCGTATAATATTTATAAATTCGTCGAGGCTCCATAAGCCTGTGAGCTTACCACTCGCTTAACTATTATCAGATGCCTCGGTGTGCGCGCCCCAACCAAAGAAAGAGAGTGAGAGAGATTAAATAATATCGAAAAAGTCGCTTCGGGATCTATATCGGAGTCCCGCGGCCACACTCTCGGGGGCTGGAGCGCGATAGGCGCGAGAGGTCGCGCGATTTATGCCGCTGGCGTGATGCAAAATTTATGGCTCTATCGCAGCGGTACGCGCTGCGCTGCCCTTTTCCTCCGCACTTATACCTCTTTATAATACAGAGTACACGACGTGTGCGCTGACCAAGCAAAATGTGTACGTGGATATAAAAAATCTCCCTGCGCCAGTTCTACATTACACACAGGCATATAATGCGAAGGAGCTCTCTCGAGTGAGACTCGACGTGTAGCAGGCCGTACTGCTACGCCTGTACTCTGCTCTGCGTGCCCCATGCTTTATCGCGTTTACGCGCCTGCAATTGCCAGCTGAATATACATGCATTCAACAATAAAAACGTTTGCGGCATTAATTGCCACCTCAAGCTCGCGGACTTGACAGACTTAACAGAGTCCGCCTGTGGCCGCGTGCACGGTAAATTTCAATATTATTATAATATACGTACAATAGCGAGGCATGGCTCGCTGCGGCAATTATTAAGCCGTATATTGCTCTCGAGTCTGCAATAAATGCTATGGTACTGGACGCATCCGCATATATAGCTTTTGTTGCTGCTGCTGCTACTACGATTTTCGTCTGAATTTAAAATGCAAATTAGGCCGTTTGAATGACCGAACCGACCAACTCGTGCACAATCACAAAGAAACATTTATAGCTCGAGTTATGATGTATATACCACGAGCATCGCGTTAAACTCACGACGTGTTTGTGTGTGTGTTTGCGCGTTTTTGTGTATGTTTTAGAAATGCGCTGCTCCGCTGAAGTCGAGATAGCATCTGCGCTGCACTGCCGTGTTTGGTTGATAATTGAGTTATAAATTTTACTCTCTCAACCTCATTACGTGTCTAGGTGCCGCTGCTTTGAGTAACAGTGATTAAATAAGCAAGAGGAAAATTCGGAAGACTCGATAATTATGCATTTCGATATAAAAGAGAAATCGTAAATATTATAGACCTTTCTCATAAACTGAGAACACCCTATTTATTGATATTGTACTGCTTCGCGCGATCGAGGCACTAAAGCGAATAGTACGATGGAAACGTAAGGATGACAGTGAAAGCGGCTGCAAGCACGCGGCCGGCCTGCATGGATAATCAGAAAAAAGTACTCGGTAGCCCAGACGTATCTGTGCATCATAACTAAAGCGCATTCGCTGAACGAGTCGTTGAAAAAGTCGCGAACGCCTTTTCCTGTCTAGCGAGCACACAAACTCGCGCGACGAGTGCCGCAGCGTACAATAAAATTGAATCAACGCGAGCGAGAACTGTATACGTCCTCGCAACAACAATCGACCTATACGCGTCGCCGCCTCGTGCGAGAAAGTATAATAAAAGAAAAAAAAGGCGAGTATAAAAAGGAAGAGGTGCACGAGTTCGACTCCGCTCCGAGGTAGACAGGTCAGTGTGCAAAGGTGCCCAAGTTCGAGAGCTAGAGCGCAAGAGTCACGCGATCGACGTGCCGGTACAAGTGTGTGTGTATGCGTGCTCCTGTATATAGCACATGTATATGTACTGGATACGATTCAGCTGAGAGGCAGATCGGTGGAGCTGCGTGATGTTCCTGGAGCGTGTCGTCGTTGCGTCGAGGAATCTCGGGGCGCCGCCTCGGCTCGGCTGCAGCTGCAGTAGTCCACACGGGCGTGTGCGTGAGCCGGGGCAACGGCAGCTTTCGTGCGGAGGATACGTAGCCGTCGTACAGCACACGTAGCGCACGACAAGGCCGTTCACGCTATCTCTCGGCAACCCATTTTATATACAGATATACTTATACGTGGTATATACATCGTCCGCTCGTAACAGTGCAGTGACATCACAGGCCGCACTCCCGCGCACACACGCACGGAATCTCGACTGTATATAACGCATGCATACGTATATGCGTTTTATTTACTTTTTCGCATCGCTCGGCGCAGAAATCGTCCGGAGGATCCTCGCGCTGTGCTGCTCTTTTATTTATTATACGTACACGCGCCACTTGACGCGCAACCCGACTCGAGCGCGCGAAAAGCGATCCAGTTGTAAAGTCCTCTCATATCTGTTGCGTCCATAAAATCAGCTCGTCGCTCGGCTAATATCAAATTACCGAAAAATACTGCGAGCAATATACTCTTTGAGCCAAAGCATGTGCTGTACGTATAAATGGCAGGATCTTTTTATAATATATTTATAAACAGCGAGAGCGCGTTGCATTCGGCCACGGAGCCATAAATCAAGGGTCGATCAAAAATTTTTTCTTTCGTTTGGTCGTGGGCCACGAGCGCGCATCCGTGCGCAGATACTCGAGTCATGTATATAACACGTAAGCGTAAGGATCGTTGCGGTCGAGGCATTTAAACGTCCGAGATAAGGGCTGCTTTAATCGGCCGGCCGACTCGCGCTGCACCTCGCGGAGCAGGTGAACGCGTACGTACGTACACCGATCGCATTATGCGCGCGGCTACTCGGGTCGCCACGAGAGCTTATTATATCGATCGTCCTCTAATTAGCCTACTTAGCGGCAACGCGAGCGCACGCCTTTTTCCATATCTCGCACGTATCGCTTTCATAATTCGAATCAGCTTTTTTTGCTTGGCCGTTCGCTCGTTGCTCCGAGATGTCGCGAGGCTTCATTAGCATATCTTTAAGCAGAATGTCCTTTCGCATGCTCTTAAATACTTCCGGTTGTTTTTTTAATTACCGCTCATTTTTCCGAGTGACGTACTGTATACCGAGCCTATAAGGCCTGTACCGAGAAAGAAAGAGAGCTGCGAAATCGTGCGTTATAACGCGTAGAACCGGAGATCTGCAAGAGATTCGTCCGCGATCGTTGCCGATCGAATCTCCGAGCCGAGTGCGCGGGTGGTTGCTGCCTTCGTGATATCACAAAAATTCCTACATATACTCTTTCTTTCTCTCACTCTCGAGCGAATCGAAAGACAGAAAGAGAGAGAGAGAGAGAGAGAGAGAGAGAGAGAGAGAAGGCGCGCGCTAATAAAGTGTGGAAACTCGCCTCGTGCATCAACGGATACGCGAGCGCACACCCGCAGCTTATTAGCTCGAATTTACGATGTCTCGTTTACTTCTTCTTCTTCTTCTGTTTGTCGAGCTTCGTCGAGCTTCGGCTACTTCGTCCTCCTCTTTTTTGTTCTCCTCCATTCACGTCCGATCGTCTTTTTTCTCGAGCTGGCACTGCTGCCGTTATATTACAGCTCGGACGATCGAGCTGGTGTGCTGCAGCCCTCGAGTGACACCCTACGATCTCGCTCGCGCGTTTCCAGCCTCGCTGACTATACACACACACATGCACAGGCGTATAATATGGACGGCGCCGCTGCCGCATATTATTGAGGAGCGCGCCTCGCGCTCCCTCTGGCAAGTATGACAGAGAGAGCTGCGGCGTTACGCTACTCATATACACAGCATCGGCTTTTTTCGCTACCCGCGAAAACTATTTTTCACTCTCATTTGAAATTTATAATAGATATCCTAATTCTGAAAAGTGCTATGGATTCCTGAAGCAAAATCCAATCAATCCATGTATATAACGTCCCAAAAAATGTTTATAACTACGAAATACGAGCGATTGAAAGAAAAAAACACATCGAAAAAAATGTTATCACCTAAAAAGTGGTCTGACCGAAAGCGGTTCAGACCATTGGCTATGTTCACGCTAGTCACACAGCTGCTTTGCTGTTGATATATCGTACGTATATCGTAACGTATAAGGAAAAAAATATCAAAACCGAAATTGAGTTATGTTCATGTCAAAA
The DNA here is from genome assembly GCF_000599845.2 of Trichogramma pretiosum. Taxonomy (NCBI): domain Eukaryota; kingdom Metazoa; phylum Arthropoda; class Insecta; order Hymenoptera; family Trichogrammatidae; genus Trichogramma; species Trichogramma pretiosum. The sequence continues at coordinate 3,544 of NW_019640932.1, read as the reverse complement.
GCTACAATGCATGAGTGTATAAAAAAAAAATATATATATGCTACAATTAATATAATTGAATGAATTACGTTCATGTCTCACCCAAAGCTATGCATAAGTGTATCAAAAAAATGCTACTATTAATATAATTGATTTCGAATGAATACGCAGGAATTTTGAACTAGGTGAAGATTTTTAAACTATCAACCAGGATGGCCCTCTCAGTGCCTCAGGTCGCAGTATAGACTCGGCGATGACTTTCCCCGAGGAAGTCCTCGTTTTTTCGCAAGATTATCCTCCCGGGTAGTGCGATCGATGCTCTAGGTATAAATGCGGACTCGACGATGACTTTCCCCGAGGAAGTCCTCGTTTTTTCACAAGATTATCCTCCCGGGTGGTGCGATCGATGCTCTAGGTATAAATGCGGACTCGAGGATGACTTTCCCCGAGGAAGTCCTCGTTTTTTTGCACTATTATCCTCCCGGGTGGTACGATCAGGTCAGAGCTAGGTATAAATCGAGTCAGGCTCCAGGTATAATAAAAATACTGACTCCTGGCTTAAATTTCCAAATTTTGTAATGCAGTTATAACATGCACAATCTCTCTGGCTGTCATGAACACTTTTTGTTGGTAGAGCAAATCCAATCTCTGTCCAAAATTTTGACTTATGAACTCAATTCAAGCTATATTTAAAGCNGAATTGAATTGAATTTTGGCTTATAAACTAGTACTCAAAGAGTTGGCATGCAACCAGTGTGAGAAAATGTTTGGACAGAGATTGGATTTGCTCTACCATCAAAAAGTGTTCATGACAGTCAATAGGATTGTGCATGGGTATAACATTTGAAATTGAAGCTACGCGTACTAGTACTAGTTTATCAATAAGTCAAAATTTTATTCAATCACATGATAACCGGTTAAATATAGCTCATTTTAGTACATATGTCAAATTGAAGATAAACAAATCAGAAGCCTTCAATTTTCAAATGTTGTTATGCCCATGCACAATCCTTTTGACTGTTATGAACCACTTTTTGGTGTTAGACCCCAAATTGCAATAACACACCAAGTTACAATTTCCAAATTTTGATTAGTACATGCATAATCCCTTTGACTGTCATGATCTACTTTTTGTTGGAAGAGCAAATCCAATTTTTATCCAAATATTTTATCACACTGGTCGCATGAAAACTCTTTGAGTACTAGTTTATAAGTTTTAGTCTTTAAGTCAAATTTTAATTAAAACAAATCAGAAGCTTGGCACCTAGCTTAAATTTCCAAATTTTGTAATGCAGTTATTACATGCACAATCTCTCTGGCTGTCATGAACACTTTTTGTTGGTAGAGCAAATCCAATTTCTGTCCAAAATTTTCATCATACTGGTCGCATGCCAAATCTTTGAGTCCTAGTTTATGAGACACAATTTAATGTAAAGAATTGAGAAGCTAGCTGACAATATGGGCTTGTACAACAAAGAGATTATTAATTTTTTAAGCTGCAATGGATTGTATAGTAAAGTACAACACTACACTATGATTATTTTTTTTTAAGGGCCTCAAATATTAGAAGTTAGAAGTTAGATGATGTCATGTCAAATAAATACACTTGTTTATTTTAAACTTGTTACTTTTTATTAAAACTCAAGTACACATTTTAACTTATTTTTACATGTTGTTTTTAAAACACTTTTAAAATAAATAATTGAACTTTTATTAACTGAAATAATAATTTTATTTCACTAATCTTCTTCTTCTTCTTCTTCTTGCTGCTGTTGATTGAGTCGTCTATTTTCAGCTCTACTTGCTCGAACCATGTTCGTAACAGAATACATCATTCCAACTTGATATCTGACCATGTTATCGATAGCAAGATTGTAGGGGTTGAATCGCTCCCTTCTTGCGAGTCCACCTCTTCGTGTTCTTCTAGAACCTGAAACAATCACAGAGAAATTAAGTGAGGTGTTAAGGTGATCATTGAGTGTGTGTATACTTTACTACATTTTGTTGAAAATTTTTATGAGACTCACCTGCATTGGATTCTTCGTCTTCCTCCCTTTGATGTAGGTCATCATTTGGCTCTTGCCTCAACTGTTGCCTCTGTTGCGGTCTCTGCTGCTGTCTTTGTTGTTGATTTTGCTGCAGCCTACGTTGTTGGTTTTGCTGCTGCCTTTGACGTTCCAGCTGCTGCTGTCTTTGACGTTCCATTTGTTGTTGTCTTTCTCGTTCCTGTTGCTGCTGTCTCTCTTGCTGCTCCTGTTGTTGCCTTTCTTGCTCCTGTTGCTGCCTCTCTTGCTCCCTTTGCAAGTGACCAGCTATCAGCTCCTGCTGGTTGTTTATTTGCTGCTGCTGTACCTCGATATGGGCCCGCATTTCTCGCATGAGGTTTTGAAGCTGGATCATATTCAGAGGTCCAGCATCATTATTTGGAAACTCCAATTGACCCTCGTTATTCTGCATTTTCTGCAATCACAAAAAAACACATACACATGAAAATAACTGAATAATTAGTGAACTCTTCATATGTTATATTTATTACTTGAATATTATTTTATTACTTGAATAATTGTCTACATATTCGATTAACTGTGTAAAGATTATAGGTAAGATTCGATAACCGTGTAAGAGTAAGTAGGTTAAAAACAAGTTTTTAACCTAAATTTACACAATTAATAGAATATGTGGACAATTATTCAATTCATAAATAGAGAGTCACTAATCTCTAATGTACTGAATTGTACTATTTTATAATAATAATAACAATGATAATATTTTTTATTTATACTTACGAAAAATTCTGATTTGCACTTTTCTCATAAATTCGCACAGACGAGTTGCGTCTTGTCGCTGCGAGATTCCGTGGTAAAAGAACGATACGATCCGCGCGCACTGCAGGCTCGCGAGCGATGCAGATACCGCGGTGAAACTCCATCTAGAGGTACTCTATCATAAGCATAAAGGGACTTCTTTACATTTATGAGTCTGCTATTGTGAGTTCCGGTCGCTAAGTTTTTTGCTCTGAACATCGATCCTTATTGTTTATAGCAAGTTAGGTAACATTTTGATAAGTGATTTCGTTTTAGTGTTGTATACACAAAAAAATAAAATAACAATTGGTGGAGTAAGAACGTGTCCACATTTCGCAACGATCGAGAAAAGATCAACTTCAGTGTATCAGGTAAATATGTTAAAAGTTTATATTGTTTGTTTTTATAAAAGGTTAGAATCAATTTCTACAGTAATTTTTTATTATTTGATTTGATAATTCAATAATCGGGACATATAAGAAACAAAATCAATCAAAGTCAAAATGAAGTATTTTCTTTAAAATGTTGAGTTTGAAAAATCTTTAAGTAAAAGAGAGATAATTTTTTTTCATACTGACAATACTTCTTCGTATAAGGTATTTGCAATTTTTCAATAGTGATAAAAGAGCGAAATAATTTTTAGGGAATCAGTTTTTTTTTATAAATACACTCAGGTTGGTACTAAGAGGCATTATATTTTTCTTCGTGCTAAGATCGGTCATACCGCTCGCAAGCAATGCGTATGGACTTGTACGAAAAAA